>NC_056741.1:844771816-845039316 GCF_019279795.1 Protopterus annectens | reverse complement strand
AAAGTCGGGGATCTGGAGGGAGGGTAACCAAGACTGCAACAGAGAATACACTAACATGTACATTTATGGCAAGTGTACACAACTGTACTACGTTTGTGTTTCACTGTTGCAGTCATCACATTTGGGTAGATTCCCAAAGCTAAGGATGGGAGGAGGGATTTAGATAGCATTAGGACCAGCTGTAAGGCCCTGCACGACTGCAGTGGCAAAGCCAGCTCTGGATTTAGAGAAAATTGGCAAATGGTAATGCTTGGTGAAAGTATGTACAGAACTCCAGGTAGCAGCTTCTAGGATGTTCCAGGTAGGGACACCTCCGAGAAAGGCTGTAGAGGTAGATGCAGCTGTGGTTGAATGGGGTCTAATCCCCTGTGGGTAGGTTTTTCATGGTGCTTACCAGCAGAAATGAATTAAATGGCCTATCCATTTAGAAATTATTTGCTTTGAAATAGCCTTCCCCTCTGCCCCTGCAGCAAATGCCGCCAGCAGTTCAGATTTTCTTTGAGGTTTAGTCCTGTCCAAGTAAAATCAAGTGGTCTGTGCACATGTAAGGAATGCAGTATGTGTTCCCCTTTATTCTGTGGATTACAAAAGGTTGGCAAATGAATGGACTGATAAACAGCCACACTGGATACCACCTTGGGCATGGAGGGAGTGGTCCTGAGGGACACACTGTCCGCATGAAAGATGATGAAAGGCTCCATTGCCAAAAGGGCCTGTAATTCAGACACCCTTCTTGCTGAAGTGTTTGCTAAAAGGAAGGCTGTTTTCCAAGAAAGGAATTTTAACTCTGCACTTGCAGCTGGCTCAAAAGGAAGTGAGTTTTTCCAATACAAAGTTAAAGGTCCCAGGCTGGAGTTGGGGCTTTTTGGCCCCTCTGAGGAACTGCTTAAGCAGTGGATGAGAGAAGAGGGGTAGTTCTGTGCTGTAATGAGCTGAAATGGCTGAGGTGTGAATTTTGGAGGAAAAATAAAGGCCCTTGTGAAGCATCTCATTTAAGTATTGAAGAATCTAAGGTAAGTTGGGCACTGCTGTACCCATCCCTTGGGTTTGGATCCAGGCACATAATCTTTTCCATTTTTCAGCAAAAGGATTTTCTAGTACTAGGCCTCATTGCCTCCAAAATGACATTCATCACTTATTTGCTGAGGGTTGGTAACTGAGATTACATAATTAGTCAGGCTACCAGGTTCAGGGTTTGAAGCAGAGGGTGCAGAATCTCTGGCTCTCCTGCTGTGACAGCAGGGTAGGGGTCTGAGGTAGGTGCCATGGAGCCAGCAGTGACACTGTGCAAGTTGGGTACCAGTGTTGGCGTGGCCAGTCTGGTGCAATCAGTATCGCCCTTGTCCCGTTTATGCCTTTCCTCTCCAAAGTACTACTAAAGATCAAACTGACAGATTTTTCCCGCTGAAGGACAAAGCATCCACTTTCCAAGCTTGTCGGGAGTCCTTGTGCAGAATTTGTCCAATTGGTAGTTCTGTGGGGAGGCAAGCAGGTCTCTATCTAGGCCCCCCCATTTGTTTATCAACATGTTGAAAGTCTTTGGTTCCAGTTTTCACTCGTGTGGGTCAATGAGATTTCTGCTTAGTTCATCTGCCAGTGTATTTAGTTTTCCTGGCAGGAATTGAGCCTGTAGATGCACTTGGTAGCTCAAGGCTGTGTTCCACAGAGCCATGGCTAGGTTGCAGAGGGGGTAAGAATGGGTACCCTGTTTATGTACTACATAAGTGGTGCTGACAGTCTTTACCATTAATTGTCCTGGAAGAATGTGGCCCTTGAAGGCTGTCAGAACATTCTGTACAGCTAACATTGCTTTTTGATTGATATCCAAGTGCGTTTGACTTTGGTTCCATTTGCCCTGAATGCACTTCCCTGCCAGGTGAGCCCCCCATGCATAGTTTGGCGAGTCTGTTAGGGTTTGGGCAGCAAGGGGTAGAGTGAATGGTAGTCCCTTGTTTTGGTGGCAGGCCTCTGCCCACCAAAGGAACTCTAACCATAGGCAAGGTATGATAGGAATCATTGCTTCTATATCCCGAGAATGTTGACGCCATAGGCTTTTTAGATACCATTGTAGTTTGATTTGCAGTCTTGCAAATTGAATTAGAATGCTGGAGGCCATGAACCCCAAGGCTTGCAGTATTTGCCTTGCAGATAAGTGTTTTTGTGGCCATTAGTTTGAAGCAAGTTGCCAAATGAATTTGTTTCTCCGCAAGAGGAAAGCCATCTGGGAAGTTGTGTTCAAGCTTGCTCCCAGGAATATAATTTGTTGACAGGGTACCAGATGCAATTTCTTTTCATATATGGTGTACCCCAGACAGGTTAGCACCTTTTGTACAAATGCCAGATTAAAAAGTATGCCCTGGCTTTCTGCCTGAATTAGACAATCATCCAGGTATGGGTATATTTGAATATTTGCCTGCAAAATGTAATGACTGGAGCTAGGCACTTTGGCTCCTCTACTGCACCCAGGGTATTCACAAAGGGCAGGGCAGAGAACTGATAGTGCATGCAGCCTGCTTTGAAGCGTAGGTATCTTCTGCAAGATTCCCCAGTTGGGATGTGCAGGTAGGCTTCCTTTAAATCCAGTGTTGCCAACCAGGCATCTCTGCTAGCATAGGAAGCAACTGGTGGAGTTAGCATCTTGAATTTTGGAATCACCAAAAAGGGGTTTAAGATAAGAAAGGTCCAGGATAGGATGCCATGAGTTGTCTTTTCTGGGTACCAGGAAAAGTCTGGAGTAGAAGCCTTGCCCCATTTCCTCTTCTGGTACAGTCTGAATAGCCTTTATGCTCAAGAGAGAGTACTTGCTTTTGAGCCTCTGCCCACTGATTTGGGGGTATATTTGGCCAACAGTTTGGGGTTGGTAACGTGTGGAAGTGAAATCTATATCCTTGGGAAACTATTTAAAACCCATTTGTCCTGGGTAATGAGTTCAATTCTTAAGACGGCCAAGGCCTACTAAATCTTGGAGGCTGTACTTGTTGGAAATCTTTAACAGTTTATATAGATTTAGCTTTCTCCTCCATCTTTTTAAGAACTATTGCTTTGTTGCCAGACTGTCCTGATTTAAGGGAGCATCCAGCAATTTAGCTTTAACATGATCTGGCAAAGATAGTGCATGCCTTAAGTACAGACCCAGTGACAGCAGCCCTGCAGGATGCCTCTAGTGAATCAAAACATTGCAAAGTGTTTTCCAACCTGTTCAGCAGAATGCATTAAATCCTGCAAACCCTTATTTTCAGCACAGTCAGAAATCATTTTCTGTTTAAAATATGCTGCCGATATGAAGCAGACAGTATAAGGCCCCAATGGCCAAGGTTGCAGAAGTGTATACCTTCTTACCCAATCTATCCAGCACCCTGGAATCTCTATCAGAGGGGTAGGATTTTTGGCAGAAGTAGCCTTAATGCCCTTTGGTCCCTGTGAAATAGACTCAGGATCCGCAGTAAGATTTTTAAGGAGGAACTTGAGTCAGGAACCCTGTAATATCCATCAGGTTTTCTGGGAGCAGGAGGTAGAGAGTCCGGGGACAAGCTAGACTCCGAAAAGGCAACAATGTCTAGCACAGGAGGGATAGCTAAAGGCCTGTGTTGGGGCAGGAGTAAGAAATCCCCAAGCCTCTTTTTAAAATCAGAGTAATCCTGGCTTTCCCAGCGAAAATGCTCCCTAAGAGTATGCAAAGTTTCACCCAGAGAAATCCTCTGGGGGGGAAGCAGAGGGAATAGAGAGTCCTCTGCATCAGAACCCTCATAGGTAGGTAAGGGTAAATCCTGGTCAGAGGCAACAAATTTCAGAATCCTGGTCAGAAGTATAATCAAATTCAGTCCTAGGTCTCTTAGAAGGGGAAAGGTTGGCCTCCCCTGATTAAAGTAAGGTCTTCAGCCATTATTTGTTTTTTAGGCATGGAGGCCTGACCATGCAGTCAGGGCACCAGTTTTCTAGGTATGGTTCGAGTTTTAGGCCTTGAAGATGATGGCTCAGTTTAATATGCAAGTCAGTCAGTAGGCCTGAATACACCCGCAGAAGCTGGTGCCTGCACAGCGGCTCCAGACCCATCCAAGGTAGAAACATCTGCAGATTCCACAGCTGAAGCATGTCGTGGCATACCAGACTCCAAATGGGTCTCTGTAGAGGCCTGCAAATCTGAAGTAGCAGTTATCAGGGGCTACAAAAAGCAACAGAGTACCGGCGAACTGGCGACTGGCTTAGAAGCCTAGTCAGCTTTGGACCTAGGTGGCCCATCTGTCATTATCTTTGCATTTTTTTGGAATGTCAGCAGTCTGATGGCTTACCGAAGACATAGTACAGTTGTGTACACTTACCATAAATGTAGATGTTAGTGTATTCACTGTTGCAGTCATTACATTTAGGTAATCTGCAGGCAGGTTGCCCTCAGTCAGCCTGAACAAAGTCTTGGGTCATGCGTTTGTTGCAGTCTCCTCTTCCATGATGTCAGGTCGTCAAGGGTATAAAACATGCAGCCGATGCAATTTTAATCAGTTTTTCTTGCCCCAGATGTCAGGTGCCCCCCAAATGGGGAGCAAAAATATATACAAATAAACTGTAAATATATAAATGCACTTTAGAAACAAAATCTACCTTCAACCAAAAAGCAAATACACCACAAAGGCTTGAGTATAGTGAAGAAATGAAAAGGTATAGAATGGGGGATGGCGGGTGGGTAACTCAGACTGCAACAGTGAATACACCAACATCTACATTGATGGCAAGTGCACACAACTGTACTATGTTCTTAGTGTTTCAGTGTTTGTCATTACATTTGGGTAGAATCCCAAAGCTATGGATAGGAGGATGGAACTAAACAGCATTAGGAGCAGCTATAAGGCCCTGCAGGACTGCAGTGGCAAAGCCTGCCCTGGATTTAGAGAAGAGGTAAATGATAATGCTTTGTGAATGTATAAACAGAGCTCCAAGTAGCAGCTTCTAGAATGTCTTTGGTTGGGACCCCTCTGAGAAAAGCTGCTAAGTAGAGGCAGCTCTGGTGGAATGGGATCTGATCCCCTTGGGAACAGGTTTACCATGGTGCAAATAGCAGAAACGAATGCAGTGGCTTATTCATTTAGAAATAGTCTGCTTTGATATAGCCTTCCCCTCTGATCCTGCAGCAAATGCTACCAGTAGTTGCTCAGACTGAGATTTTGTCCTGTTTAAGTAGAATCTTAGTTGTCTGTGTACATCCAATGAATGCAGAATCCGCTCCCCTTGTTCTGCGGATTTGGGAAAAATGTTGTCAGGTGAATGGTTTGGTTAAGAGCCACACTGGATACCACCTTGGGCATAAGGATTGGTCCCGAGGGCCACCCTGTCCAGGTAAATTATAATGAAAGGCTCCACTGCCATGAGAGCCTGTAGTTCTGAAACCCTTCTAGCTGAAGTGACCGCCAAAAGAAAAGCTGTCTTCCAAGACAGAAATCTTACCTCTGCAGTAGCTGCTGGTTCAAAAGGAGGCAGGGTGAGTTTTTCCAGCACAAAAAGGTCCCATGCAGGAGTTTGTGTTCTCCTGGGAGGCCTTAAATTTTTGGGAGGGCTCTGTTGTAATGAGTCAAGATGGCAGAGGCATGGATTTTTATTGAAGAAAAAGATAGGCCCTTGTCAAGCATCTCAGTTAAGTATTGCAAAATCTGAGGAATACTGGGGCTTTGCTGTGTCTATGCCTTATACTCTGTTCCAAGCACAGAATCTCTTCCATTTATCAGCATAATATTTTCTAGTACTAGGCCTTCTGGCTTCCAAAAATGGACATCCATCACAGGTTTACTGTGAGATGTGGTTTGAATAATTAGTTGATTAGCCATGCTGCAAGATTCACAGCTTGGAGCAGAGTATGCAGAATTTTGAAAGTTCTGCTGAGACAGTAGATGTGTTTGAGGCAAGTACCACAGAGGAAGGTGTGACATTCCTTAGAAGTGGGTACCAGTGCTGGCGAGGCCAGTCCAGAGCAATTAGGATCCTTTTTGGTTTTTCCTGTCTGACTTTTAGTAAGACCTTGGAGAGTAGAGGCAGAGGGGGAAAGGCACAGACTGATGGGCTTTTCCAGCTGAAGGAGAGAGCATCCACTTTCCATGCTTTTTTGTGAGGAGTTCTTGTGCAGAATTTGTCCAGCTGATAGTTCTATTTGCCTCTCCCCAAAACTGTCTGGGCTCCCCCATTTGTGTTAAATGCTGAAGATTTGTGGATCCAGTTTCCATTCGTGCGGGGCCAAAAGATTTCTGCTTAGATAGTCTGCCAGAGTATTTTGCTTTCCTGGCAGGAATTGTGCTTGAAGATGCATTTGGTAGGTCAAGGCTGTGTTCCACAAAGCCATGGCTAGTCTGCAAATGGGGTAGGAATGTGTAACTTGTTGTCCGTCTTTATCAGTAGTTGTCCTGGATGAAGTAAGTCCTTGAAAGCTGAGCATTCTGAGCAGCTAGCATTTCTTTCCGGTTGATATGCAGATGCATTTGGTTTGGGCTCCATTTGCCCTGAATGCATCGCCCTGCAAGGTGGGCCCCCCAGCATAGTCTGATGAGTCTGTAGTTAGGGTATGGGTGGCAGGGGGTAGAGTGAACGAAAGTCCCTTGTTTTGGTGACATGTCTCTGCCCACCAAAGAAACTCCTGTTGCAGGCAAGGAATGAGAGGAATCCGTTTCCAGGCTGTGACAATGACTCCATAAACTTTAGGCACCATTGAAGTTTCCTCATATGTAGTCTCGCATATGGAATTAGTAGAATGCAGGATGCCATGAATACCAAAGCCTGCAGACTTTGTCCTGCAGATAACTGGGTTTTTGTTACCATTTGTTTGGAGTAAGTTGTAAAATGCCTTTGTCTGGCGTGAGATAAGCCATCTGGGCAGTTGTATTCAAGCTTGCACCCAGGAATGTAATTATTTGAGAAGGTACCAGTTGTGATTTCTTTTCTTTTGTGGCGTACCCTAGGCATGCTAGAAGCCTTTTTACAAATGCCAGATGTTGAAGAGTATCCTTGTCCTCTGCTTGAATGAGAATTGTCCAGATAAGGATAAATTTGAAGGTTTGTCTGCAGAATGCAATTACTGGTGCCAGGCACTTTGTAAAGACCCTGGGTGCAGTAGATAAGCCAAAGGGCAGTGCATAGAATTGGTAATGCAAAAATCCTGCTTTGAAGCGGAGTATCTTCTGCTCGATTCCCTTATTGGGATATGCAGGTATGCCTCTTATGTCTACCAAGCATTCCTGCCTAGCATAGGCAGTAGCTGTTGTAAGTCAGCATTTGGAATTTTGGAATGTCCAGGTGTGTGTTCAGAATCGATAAGTCCGGTATTGGATGCTATGAATAGTCTTTTCTGGGTACCACGAAAAGCCTAATAAAAACCTTGTCCTTTCCTTTTCTGGTACTGGTTGAATAGCCCCCATATCCATGAGGGACATAACTTGTTTCTGGGCCTCTGCCCACTGGTTTTGTGGCAGATCCGGCCATCCGTTTGGAACTGGCAAAATATGTAAATTAAATCTGTACCCCTGAGATACTATGTTTAATACCCACTTATTAACTGCCAATTTGAAGTGCTAGTTTTTCCCCCCAAGGGGGCTGACAAAAGATAAGTGCTTGGAGAAGGTAGTTTTCCCCCCAAGGGGGCTGACAAAAGATAAGTGCTTGGAGAAGGTAGAGGAAAGTCATTGAGACCGCTTACTATAGGGTTGTGCTTTGTTTCCTCCAGATTTGGAGGTGGAGGCACCCCATTGCTTTGACCTGTAAGAACCCTGTGATTGATATCTGGAGCCTTTTGAATGCCTGGGTTTGCCCCAAGTGGCTCTGATGGACACAGGAAAGGACCATTTAGTAGGCCAGTGCCTACTGAACCTGGGTGGCTGCACTTGCAAGAAATCTTTTAGTTTGCATAGATTTAGCTTGGTCTTCCATTTTCTTTAAAACCTCTTCTGCCTTATTACCAGAGTATCATGCTGCAAAGGGGCATCCAACAATTTAGCTTTAACATTCAGGCAGATTGTGCTCCTTGAGCCAGGAATGCCTTCTAATCACAGATCCAGTAACAGCGGCCCTACGAGAGGCCTCCACAGAATCAAAACCACATTGCAAAGTATGCTTTCCAACCTGTTCTGAATGCAATAAATCCTGTAACTATTTTCCACACAATCAGAAATAATAATTTTCTGTTTCAGTAAGCCCATAACATTAAGCATATGAAACTGGCAGTTTAAATCCCTAATTGCCAAGGTTGCAGACGTATAAACCTTCTTACCCCATCTATCCAGTGCCCTGGAATCTCCATCAGAAGTAGGATTTCTGGCTGTAGAAGCCTTAACACCCTTGGGACCCTGAGAAATGGTCTCAGGATCAGCAGCAGGATTTTTGAAAAGAAATTTGTGGGAGTCAGAAACCCTGCAATGCCTCCAGCTCCTAGTAAGCCAGACAAGGAATCAGGAGTCATTCCTGACTGAGAACACATCAACAATCAACAATGTCTAATACAGGAGGTATTGCCAAAGGCCTATGCTGAGGAAGAAGGAAATCCCTAAGCTTTTTTTGATTCAGAGAAGTCCTGACTCTCCCAGTGAAAATGTTCCCTTAAAGTATGCAAAGTCTCTCCAAAAGAGATCCTCAGGAGGAGATGCAGATGGGATGATCCTCAGGAGAAGATTCAGATGGGATGGATTCGTCTACATCAGAATCCTCATAGGGTGGAATAGAAAATACCTGATCAGAAGAGGAATCAGAAGAAATGGAAACCAGATCTGAAGATTCATAATCAGTGCCTTTCCCTCTTAGCGGGGGGACGACCCCTGATAAAGGTAATTAAATAATCAGCCATTTTGATCCGTTTAGGCATAGGGACCAGAGCACGTGGGTCATGCGGGGTTTTTTTTTTTTTTTTTTTTTTTTTAAGACACCAGTTTTTGTTGCTGGCGTTGGTTTAATATAAAAATGTTGAGGCCTGAAAACACCCTCAGAAGCCAGTGCCTGCTCAGCACTCCAGACCCATCCAAGAGAGATCAGCGGTTCAATACTCTGCTAATCTCGCGGCATACCGGACTCCAAATGGGTCTCGGTAGAGGCCTGCGACTCAAAAGTAGTGGGCATCAGGGGCTGTGAAAGCACCTCAGTGAGTACCGGCGAATGGCTTAGGAGAAGTCTTTTTCCTTGCATTTGTGAACTCTGGTAATCGGATTGCTAAGACTACATTTCAGGGTACTTAAATCTCGAACCAAAATATTTAGAAGCAAAAATATACAGACGCTTAATAGTGCGTTGGTTAAATTTAGCACAAAGCCAAATTTACCACAAAGCCAACAGCACGGCACGCTGTGATCAGGGCCAAGGCAAGGAATACAGCACAAATGAAAAGCATGGAGGTATTTGCTTCCCACAAATAATGCAATTAACTTTTACTGACATCGGTAAGGAGCAAGGAAATAAAAGTTTCCCCAACGGGGTACTTGGCTTTAGTTTGAATACTTTGGTTCTGAAAATTTCAGGAGTCTGCTGACTGGCACTTGCGAACCGCTTCTGCTTTGGGCAGCACACGGCAAGACCGATTAAAATGGCATCTGCTGCCTGTTTTATACCCCTGATGACCTGACATCATGGAAGAGGAGACTGCAACCGACGCAGGACCCAAGACTTTGTTATTCAGGCCGACTGAGGGCAACCTGCCAGCAGATTACCCAAATGTAATGACTGCAACAGTCAAACACGAAGTACAGTTGTGTACACTTACCATAAATGTAGATGTTAGAGTGTCTTCACTGTTGCAGTCATGACTGTAGGGTTCTCCCCTGCCGGCAGGCAGTCCTCGGTCGGCCAGAATCCCAAAGTCTGGGTCCGGCGTCGGCTGTTCAACCATGCTCCCTGACGTCAGAGCGCCAGGAGTACAAAGCTGACAGCAGATGCCATGTTCTCCAGTTTTTCTTGCCCCAGATGTCAGGAGTCCCAAAATGAGTAAGGTCCCATATCCTTTGCAAATACACCTCAGAAGAATGGTGAAAAAAGGAACCACACAAAAGTAAAAATAAGAGGGGACAGGAGGGCGGGAAACCCAGACTGCAACAGTGAAGACACTCTAACATCTACATTTATGGTAAGTGTACACAACTGTACTATGTTCATCGTGTTTCACTGTTGGTCATGACTGTAGGGTAGAATCCCAAAGCAGAATGAAAGGGAGGTGGTCAAAGTAGAAGGGGCGGCTAAAAGGCCCTGCAAGACTGCAGAAGCAAAGCCTGCCCTAGACTTAGAGGGGTAGATTGTAGTGCTTTGAAAACGTATGCACTGAACTCCAAGTTGCAGCTTCCAAAATGTCTTTGGTAGGAACTCCCCTCAGGAAGGCAGCTGAAGTGGCAGCAGCTCTGGTGGAATGAGTCCGTATACTCCCTGGGATTTGCTTTCCATGGTGTGAATAACAAAATCTGATTCCATGAGCAATCCATTTAGAAATGGTCCGTTTTGAAATGGCTTTACCTTGGGAACTTGAAGCATAAGAAGTGTACAGTTTTGTACCTACCATAAATGTAGATGTTCGAAGATCCACATTGCTGCAGTCCTTACATATGGGTAGTCCGCTGTCCTCGGTCGGCCCGAATACCAAAGTATTAGGCTGACGTCGGTCATGGGCGCTCAGATCTGACATCAGAGCGTCAGGGTATAAAAGCGCATGACCGACGTCATATCCTCAGTCTTTTCTTGCCCCAGATGTCAGAAGGCCCTAAAAAGAAAGGCCACAGCCCAAAAACAGGATACCTCCCAAAAACATGCCCAACAACAACCATCACCCCAACCATATAACCTTGCCAAACTACAGAGGGAAGGAGGGAGGGATTGGACTGCAGCAATGTGGATCTTCGAACATCTACATTTATGGTAGGTACAAAACTGTACTATGTTCTTCATCTCACATTGCTGCAGTCCTTACATATGGGTAGAATCCCAAAGCAGAGGTAAAGGGAGGATGGCAAAATCATAAAGCATTAGGGGCTGCCAAAATGCCCTGTAATATTGCAGTGGCAAATCCAGCCCCAGACTTAGAATAAAGAGGAAGGTGGTAATGCTTGGAAAAAGTATGTACTGAACTCCAAGTGGCTGCTTCCAAAATATATTTTGTAGCTACCCCCCTTAGAAAGGCAGTAGAAGTGGCAGTAGCTCTAGTGGAATGAGGTCTGATTCCAGCCGGAATCTCCTTACCATGATGGGAATAACAGAAAGAAATACAAAACCCAATCCATTTAGAAATAGTTTGTTTTGAAACAGGCTTTCCCTGAGAACCCAAAGCAAAAGAAACAAACAACTGCTGAGACTGCCTGAACCCCTTGGTTCTGCTCAAATAATAACGTAACTGCCTGTGAATATCCAAAGTATGCAAAATCTTCTCCCTTTATTTTGTGGGTTTGCATAAAAAGTAGGCAAATGAATAGTTTGGTTCAAGGCCACACTAGAAACCACTTTAGGCATAAAGGAAGGATTAGTACGCAAAGATACCCTATCCTTATGAAAAATCAGGAAAGGTTCCACTGCCATAAGGGCCTGTAATTCAGAAACCCTTCTTGCAGAGGTAATGGCCAACAAAAAAGCAGTCTTCCATGATAAATACTTTAACTCGGCAGTAGCTGCAGGCTCAAAAGGTTGTAGAGTAAGCTTTTCCAACACAAAATTGAGATCCCAAGCAGGAGTAGGAGCTCTACGTGGGGGTCTTATGTACTTTGCCCCTCTAAGAAATTGCTTAAACAGGATGGGAAAATAAAGGAGGGTCACAGTCAGTGAGCAGAAATGGCTGCAGCATGAACCTTTATCGAGGAGAAAGACAAACCCTTGTCCAATAACTCAGTAAGATATTGGAGAAACACTTAAATCAGGCTTGGAAACATCAAAGTCCTTCGCTTTGCTCCAAAGAAAAAATCTCCTCCATTTATCAGCGTAAGCTTTCCTTGTACTAGGCCTTCTGGCCTCCAAAATAACATTCAAAACTTGTTATGGAAGCTGAGACCCTCCAGGGTCTAAAACAGAATATGCCAGGCTGTGAGATGCAGAGACTGAATCTTGACATTGAGGAAGTGATTGCCCTCCTGAGACAAAAGATGCGGAATCAAAGGCAGAGGCCATGGAGGCTCCCGTACCAAACTCCTCAGTAGTGGGTACCAGTGCTGTCGAGGCCAATCCGGCACTATCAGAATCATGGATGGCTTGTCTATTCTGGCCTTCAGGAGTACCTTGGGAATGAGAGGCAGAGGTGGAAAGGCATAGACATGAAGATTGCTCCAACTGAATGATAGAGCATCCACCTTCCAAGCTGTGGGATGAAACATTTTTGTGCAAAACTTTGGCAACTGGTAATTTAGTGGAGAAGCGAACAGATCTATGTCTGGAGTCCCCCATAACACTGTCAACTTTTGAAACACATGAGGATCCAGTTTCCACTCGTGAGGATCCACAATTTGTCTGCTCAACACATCTGCTAAGGAGTTCTGTGCTCCTGGTAGAAACCTTGCCTGAAGATTGAGGTGTAAACTGAGAGCAGTCTCCCACAAAATCATCGCTTGCCTGCAAAGAGGGTACGAATGGGTTCCCCCTTGCTTGTTGATGTACCACATGACAATAGTGTTGTCTGTTTGAATGAACACCTGTCCTGGGTGAAGTAAATCCTTGAAAGCCATCAATGCAAATTGGACTGCTAACATCTTCAAGTTGATATGCAAATGTTGAAGTCTGACAGGCCACGTGTCTTGCACCCATTTTCCATTGAGGTGTGCTCCCCAAGCCTTGTCCGAGGCATCTGTCGTTAGAATCTGACTCGCCTCTGGTCGGGTCACAGAGAGTCCCTTGTTTAGGTGACATTCCTGAGCCCACCACAAAAATTCTGAATGCAAAGTATTATCTGAATGACAGTGTCTAGATCTTGGCAGTGTTGAGTCCATACATTTTTGAGATACCATTGAAGCTTCCTCATATGCAGTTTGGCATTGGGAAGCACCAGAATACAAGATGCCATGAACCCCAAGGCTTGAAGGACTGTCCTTGCAGTCAGCCTGGACTGTAGAGACATTTGATGGAAATAAAGAGAAAGGCTTCTTTGTTTGTCCGGGGTCAAAAAGGCCATCTGGGAAGCTGTATTCAGTCTCACACCCAGAAAGCACATGTCCTGAGAGGGTACTAGACTGGACTTTGTTTCGTTCACAGAATACCCTAGGCATCTTAACACTATCATCACATACTGTAGATGATGCAGAAGTAAGTCTTTGTGTTGTGCAATAATCAGGCAATCGTCCAAATAAGGATAAATCTGTATTCCTCAACCTGAAAAAGGCCATCACTGGAGCCAGAACCTTTGTGAACACTCTGGGCGCAGTAGATAAGCCAAAGGGCAATGCAGAGAACTGATAATGTAAATTTCCAGCCCGAAAACGCAGGTACCTCCTGCAACTGGGCCTGATAGGAACATGAAGATAAGCCTCTTTGAGATCCAGAGTTACCATCCAGTGATCTTTTCCCAACAGAGGTAAAAACTGTTGTAACGTCAGCATTTTGAACTTTGGAATGTCCAGATAAGTGTTGAGGATAGATAAATCCAAAATTGGTCTCCACGTGTTCCCTTTCTTTGGTACTAGAAACAGGCGAGAATAAAATCCTAGTCCCACTTCTGACAGAGGAACTGGCTGTATAGCTCCTATTTGAAGTAAAGAAATCTGCTTGTGAGCCTCTATCCTTTGCCGAGGAGGAACGTCTGGCATGCCTTTGAAAGGAGGCAATGTATGGAAATACAACTTGTAGCCTCGGTTTATAATATCCAATACCCATTTGTCCTGGGTGACTAAAAGCCAGTTTTGCTTGAAGAGTGCTAACTTTCCTCCCAAAGGAGCTACCAGGGAAGAAGAATCTGGCAGCTGAAAATGCAGGTCATTGGGCCTGTTTACGAAAGGACTGGCCCCTGCCCTCACCTGCAGATTGTGCAGGCGAACTCCAAGTTCTAGGCCTGAATGTACTGTGAGCTCTGCCCCTGCCACGTCTAGATCTACCCCTAGACTGAGAATCAGAAGGGTAGGTCCACCCCTTAGTAGGCCAATTTCTACTAAACTTTGGAGGTTGCACCTGCAAAAAATCTTTAACAGTCTGCATAGACTTAGCCTCGTCTTCCATTTTCTTCAAAACCAACTCCACAGGGGGACCAAACAAAACTTCAGACTGTAAAGGGGCATCCAGAATTCTAGTTTTAACATGCTCGGACAAATTCTGATCCTTAAGCCAGGCGTGCCTACGAAGAACTGAACCAGTGGCATCCACCCTAGAAGAGGCCTGTACAGCATCAAAACCACACTGCAAAGAATGCTTACCCACCTGTTCAGAGACATGTACTAAATCCTGCAATTCTTTACACTCTATGCCCTCTGCCAAAGCATCCATTTTAGATTTTAGCTGAGAAAGGAGGAAATTCTGATACTTCATTCAACATATGAAACTGGCAATTTAAAGCCCTCATTGCTAAAGTAGAAGAGGTATACACATTCTTACCCCATCTATCCAAAGCTCTAGCTTCCTTATCTAGAGGAACCGGATTCTTTACAACAGAAGCTCTAACACCCTTAGGCCCCTGACTAATAGTTTCTGGGTCCGCCCTAGGACTCTTATACAGATATTTATGAGCCTCAGGCACCCTGTAATACCTGTCCGGTTTAACTGGCGCCGGAGGCAAAGAATCTGGATTAAGGGAAGCCTCCGAGAAAACATCTTGAACAACATCCAAAACAGGAGGTATAGCCAAGGGTCTATGCTGTGGTAAAAACAAGAATTCCCTAAGCCTCTTCCGTGAATCAGAGAAATCCTGTCCTTCCCACTTAAAATGCTCCCTCATGGAATGCAGAGTTTCTGAAAAAGAAAAATCCTCTGGAGGAGAAGCAGAAGGAGTGGAGTCCTCTGCATCAGAATCCGAATAAGGGGGAAAATCTTGAATATCTTCAGCAGAAGAGTTTGAGTCATCTGAGGCCTGATCCAAACTTTCCAACTCTGGCTCCACCCTGGGCCTCTTATCAGGAGGGGGCATAGAACCTCTAATTAAAGTAATCAAATCTTCTGCCATTTTGAGCATGTGCTTTTTAGGCACAGACCCTGAAGTACCTGGAGGGACACTAGAGGAAGGCAAAACAGACCTGCCCTTAGAAGAAGCCTTAGAAATAGTAGCAGAAGGCCTAACCACCTTAGGCATAGAAGGGAGAACAGTAACCTGAGAGTCCCCTTCAGCTTGACCTGACTCTTGTGAGGCCACATCCTGTAAAATCAAAGTTTCCCCCAGAGACTCAACAGAAACTTCAGCCGGATCCACCTGCTGCACTGTAGCTTCTGCAGGACCGGCGTCCGAAACGGATGAATCAACCTGTCTAGGTTTCAAGGATTTGTCTTTGCGCTTCTTCGTGGAAGCGAGCGTCGGAGGATCCGACGGCATATTATAATTACACCGTTTACCAAAGACTAACCTAGCACAATCTAACCTTTTTATAGTGCGCTTATTAAACCTAGCACAGAACAGACACCCGACTACGTCGTGGTCCGGTCCCAAACAAGGAATGCAAAGAGTGATAATCCCTATGCGGTATCTGTTTCCCACAAGAAATACAATTATTCACTTTTTCTGACATCCGGAATTAACTGAGGCAAGAAAAAACAAAAATATTCCCCAACGGGGTACTTAGCCCAACTTGGTTTCGGTCTGAAACTCAGAATACGAAAAATTCAGAACGCCAAACGGCACTTGCAACGCTACTTCTGCATCGGACCATGCGGCAAAAAAGACTGAGGATATGACGTCGGTCATGCGTTTTTATACCCTGACGCTCTGATGTCAGATCTGAGCGCCCATGACAGACGTCAGCCTAATACTTTGCTGCAGTCCTTACATATGGGTAGTCCGCTGTCCTCGGTCGGCCCGAATACCAATGTGAGATGAAGAACATCAATTGCTCTGATTTTCTGATGTCCTTGGTTCTGTCCACATAAAAACGTAGTCGTCTGTGTACATCCAAGGAATGTAAGATCCTTTCCCCTTTATTTTGAGGAGTGGGGAAAAAGTTGGCAAGTGGATAGTTTGATTTAAAGCCATTTTGGAAACCACCTTAGGCATGAATGTAGGATTAGTCCTCAAAGACACCCTGTCTTGATGAAAAATAATAAGGTTCCACAGCCATAAGAGCTTGCACCTATCTCCTGGCAGAGGTCAGAGCTAACAGGATGGCTGTTTTCCAAGATAAAAACTTGATGTCAGAAGAGGCAGCAGGCTCAAAAGGAGGTAAGGTGAGCTTTTCCAAAACATAGTTGAGATCCCAAGCAGGAATGGGAGGAGATCTAGGAGGTCTTAAGTTCTTAGCTCCTCTGAGCTGGTGGGAAAAATTGGAGGGTCTGTATTATGAGCGGAAATAGCAGAGGCATGTATCTTAATGGAAGAGAAAGAGACCCTTGTGCAAGAGATCTGTCAGGTAAAGTAAAATCAAAGGAATGTTAGGAAGAAAAGGATCAGAATCCTGAGCCTGCATCCATGAACAAAATCTTTTCCATTTTCCTGCATAAGATTTTCTAGTGCTAGGACGTCTGGCTTCTACAATGACATCCATAACCTGCTTGGGTAGGAGAGAAGGAATCAAAGACCCTGGATTAACCATGCCACCAGGCTGAGAGTTCTGACATGGGAGTGTAGAACCTGACCCTGATGTTGGGACAGAAGGTTGAGTCTGTGGTAAAACCCAAGGGGGCTCCGGACATAGGTTTTTCAGAGTAGGGTACCAAAACTGCCAGGGCCAATTTGGGGCCAGCAAGATCATCATCTTGGGCTTGTCCTGTTTGATCTTTAATAATACCCGTGGAAGAAAAGGAAGAGGTGGAAAGGCATATCCCGAGAGGTTTCTCCAACTGAATGACAGTGCATCCACTTTCCAAGCTTGTTCGCGGAAAGTCCTGGTGCAAAAATTCTGTAGTTGATTGAGATGGGATGCAAAGAGGTCTATGTGAGGACATCCCCAGACTGCTGTTATCCTGAATATTTCGGTGTCCAGCATACACTCGTGTGGATCCGAAAGGTTTCTGCTCAGACTGTCTGCCAGGAAGTTTTGCTTCCCTGGTAGAAACAGCTTGAAGGTCCAGATTGCAAGCTAGAGCTGTGTTCCACAGATCCATGGCTAGTCTGCAAAGGGGGTAGGAATGAGATCCCCCTTGCTTGTTTATGTACCACAACTGTGGTGTTGTCTGTCCATATCAGTAGTCGTCCTGGTTGTAGAAGATTCCTGAAGGCCATGGGAGCTTTCTGAACGGCTAACATTACCTTTAAATTGATATGCAGGTGCTTCTGATCCTTTGTCCAAAGGCCCTGCAGACAGTTGCCCTGAAAATGGGCTCCCCAGGAATAATCCGAGGAGTCTGTGGTTAGTACCAGAGTAGCAGGAGGCAGACAGAAGGGTTTTCCTTTGTTTAGAGTACATGCCTTGGACCACCAAAGGAATTCCTTTTAAAGACCAGGCAGGACGGAGATCAGTATGTCTAAACTGTGGCAATGCTGAGACCATACACTTTTTAGGTACCACTATTTTCCTCATGTGTAGTC
Organism: Protopterus annectens; assembly: GCF_019279795.1. Lineage (NCBI taxonomy): Eukaryota > Metazoa > Chordata > Ceratodontiformes > Protopteridae > Protopterus > Protopterus annectens. Next base: position 845,021,750 of record NC_056741.1, on the reverse strand, counting down.
TTGCATATGGTACGAGAAGGATGCAGAAGGCCATGTAACCCAAAGCCTGCAGGAATCTCCTTGCAGATAGAGTTAAAGTTGCCAAGGTTTTGAAAGTTGAAGCCAGCTGAAACTGTTTTGTCAGAAATACCATCTGGGTTGTTGTGTTTAAAGAAGCGCCCAGAAAAATTATCTGTTGTGAGGGTGTCAAATTTGACTACGTTTACAGTGAATCCCAGGAACTTGAGGAGATCCTGAACAAACCGTAGATGCTGGAGTAAGACCTCCTTACTGTCTGTCTGAATAAGACAGTCATCCAGATGAGGGTAAATTTGAATTCCCTTGAGTCTGCAGTAAGCTACTACTGGAGCCAGGCATTTGGTGAAGACCCTGGGCGCAGTAGACAATCCAAAGGGCAGCGCAGAGAATTGAAAGTGCCTCGATCCAGCCTTGAACCGGAGGTATTTTCTGCGTTCCTGCCTGATGGGAATGTATAAATATGCCTCCTTTAAATCCAAAGTTACCATCCATGCCTTTTTGGACAGCATTGTAAGTAGCTGCTGTAGAGTAAGCATCTTGAATTTTGGAATCTCTAGAAAGGTGTTCAAGACTGACAGATCCAGAATGGCTCTCCATGAATTTTGCTTCCTGGGGACTAGAAAGAGCCTTCAGTAAAAACCTTGTCACATCTCTGAAAGTGGAACTAGTTCTATGGCTTTCATAGCCAAAAGAGCTTCCACCTGGTTTAAGGCCTCTGTCCATTGATGTTTTGGAAGATATGGCCATCCGCTTGGCTTTGGTAGGGTATGAAAATGGAATCTGTAACCTCTTGAAACCACATCCAGAACCCACTTGTCTTGGGTAATAAGAGTCAAATTTCGGTGAAAGAGTTTTCCTCCGAGAGTGGCTTCCAGGCAAGAAGTTCCTGCAGCCCAACAGAGGGAGTCATTGAGTTTCCTATGAGTTTGCGACCTGTCCTCTCCTCCCTTAGGGGTGGAAGCAGTCCACTGTCTTGGTCTATAAGAGGCTTGTGTTTGAGACCTTCCTCGGGAGTGTCTGTATCTACCCTCTGAGGCCTGTCTGAATTGGGAAAGGACCAATTTTTTGTAGGCCAATTCCTGATAAAACTGGGTGGCTGTACTTGTAAGAAATCTTTAACTGTTTTGCATGGATTTCGCCTTGTACTCCATCTTTTTAATCACCTCTTCAGCTTTAGATCCAAACAAAACATTATGCTGAACAGGAGCATCCAATAATTTAGCTTTTACTTGTTCTGGCAAATTTTGTTCCTTTAACCATGCATGCCTTCTAATTACTGTGCCAGAGGCAGCAGCCCTACAAGAAGCCTCCAAGGCATCAAATCCACAGTGTAAACCATGCTTCCCAATTTGTTCAGTGGCATGCATTAAGTCAAGTAATTCCTTATCTGCACAGGCAGAAATGGAAGTAAGCTTTACAGACAAGAGAAATTGCTGGTATTTCAGCATATGAAACTGACAGTTTAAAGCCCCAATAGATAAAGTAGCAGAAGTGTACACTTTTTTGCCCGATCTTTCTAAAGATCTAGAATCCTTCTCAGTGGGAATGGGGTTTGTAGCAGAAGCGGCCTTAACTCCCTTAGGACCCTGAGAAATAGTTTCAGGGTCAGCAGTAGGGTTCTTGTATAAAAACTGGTGGGAATCAGGAACCCTGTAATATCCATCAGGCTTAACAGGAGCAGGAGGAAGAGTCAGGGGTTAAGTTAGCCTCCGAAAAAGCATCATCCACAATATCCAAAATAGGAGGAATAACCAGGGGTCTATGTTGGGGAAGAAGAAAATCCCTTAGCCTTTTCTTAGATTCCGAATACTCCTGTCCTTCCCAGTGGAAATGTTCCCTCGTTTCATGCACAGTTTCCCCAAAAAAGAAATCCTCAGGGGGAGAAGCTGAAGGAATGGATTCCTCAGCATCAGAATCCTCAGCATCAGAATCCTCATAAGGAGAGAAGGAATATTCCTGGTCAGAAGAAACTGAAGAAACAGAAGCATGATCAGAGGAGTCATAATAAACTTCCTGCCTTGGCCTTTTATCTGGAGGGGGATGTGAACCCCTAATCATAGTAAGTAAATCCTCCGCCATCTTAAGTAACTGTTTCTGTGACTTGGGAGCCGGTTCAGAAGAGGCCTGTGTTGCAGTCTTTGATTAGGAAGGAGTCTTTGCCTTTTGTCTTTGGCTTTGCCTTTATTAGAAGCTGAGTAGGCCTGAAAACCCCTTCAGAAGCCGGTACCTGCACAGCAGCTCCGGACCCATCCGAAGGAGCATTGTCCGAAGGTCCTGCAATAGAAATATTCAAAGGCCTAGTTGGCTCCTTGTGGGAGTCCGTTTCGGCCATCTGTTCCGAAATGGCTGACAGGGGCTGCAAAAGCACCTCACCGACGGCCGAACCTGAAGCTGGCTCCGCTTGTGCAATAGACTTGGACCTCGGAGGCCTGTCTTTGTCCTTGCATCGTTTGTGAACTCCGGTAGCCGGAACCGTATCAGACGACATTTTGTAATTAAACTGCCTACCGAAGTAATGAAATGCAAAATCGTACCTTCGTTTAATTGTACGTTGATTGAATCTAGCACAAAATCGACAACTAGCTATGTCGTGGTCAGGGCCTAAGCAAGGAATACAGTAAGAATGAAAATCCTTATGAAGTATTTGCTTCCCACATGAAATACAATTAACTTTTTCTGACATCGGACTGGAGCAAGAAAAGAGCTTCCCCAACGGGGTACTTAGCTTTGATTAGGAGAAGAAAGTCTTCGGACTGAAGTTGGTTCAGAAAAGATGGTCAGGAGTCAGCCGACCGGCACTTGAACTGCTACAACCGCACCGCACGGCAAGAAAGACTGGAGAACATGGCGTCGGCTGTCAGCTTTGTACTCCTGGCGCTCTGACATCAGGGAGCATGGTTGAACAGCAGACGCCAGACCCAGACTTTGGGATTCTGGCCGACCAAGGACTGCCTGCCGGCAGGGGAGAACCCTACAGTCATGACTGCAACAGTGAAACACGATGAACATCTGGATAATTGAACAGAGTACCAAAATATTTAGAAGCGTAAATATACATACTACGAATAGTTCGTTGCTTAAATAAGGCACAAAACAGACAGCGAGGTACGTCGTGGTCAGGGCCTAGGCAAGGAACACAGTACTGACATCAGTTTAGAGCATAAAAATCGCTTCCCCAACGGGGTACTTAGCTTCAGTTGAAGACTTTGGTTCCGAAACTAAGAAACAAAAGTTTCAGGAGTCGGCAGACCAGCACTTGCCAACTGCTTCTACTTCAGGCACGGCAAGAAAGACTGATTTAATGCAGTCAGCTGCATGCTTTACACCCCTTACTACCTGACGTCACAGAAGATGAGACAGCAACCGATGCAGGACCCAACACATTGATAAATCAGGCCGACTGAGGGCTACTACAAGTAGGTAACACATGTGATGACTGCAACAATGAAACACGAAGAACATCCTTTGCCATTTCTCAGCATAAGGCTTTCTAGTGCTAGGGCGTCTGGCCTCACTGATCTGGGGTTAGGGAATAAGCCAGTCTGCAATTGGGGATGCATGAATTCCCCTTCCCTCTGGGTCAGGTGGTTTGAAATCAGATGCCATGGTGGCAGTGGGGACAGGCTGTGCAGCAAGGGGTACCAGTGCTGGTGAGGCCAGTCTAGAGCTATAATTGTCCTTGGTTTTTCCTCCTTTATTTTGAGCAGTACCCTGGGGACGAGATGTAGTGGAGGAAAGCCACAGACTGACCCAGGGGAAGGAAAGGGCATCCACTTTTCAAGCCACACAGTGATGCCCCCTGGTGCAGAATTTGCTGAGCTGATGGTTGGTGTGGAAGGGAGAGGTCGACCTACAGGGTGCCCCATTTCTAAGTTAAGGCGAAGGTTCTGCTGTTGAGCAGCCACTCGTGTGGGTCCAGAAGATGTCTGCTTAACTGGTCTGCCAGAGTGGAGAGAGCCTGGTAGGAATTGTGCCAACAGGTGCAGTTGCATGGCAGAGGCTGTGCCCAAGGGTCATAGCCAGCCTGCACAGAGGGTAGGAGCGAGTCCCTCCCCGCTTGTTTATATACATCACAGTGGTGTTGCATGCTTTGATCATGAGGGCCCCTGGGGAGAAAAGGTGTTTGAAAGCTATCAAGGCATGCTGGACAGACATTTGTCTGATGTGCAGAGGGATTTGCTGCGGGCTCCATTGGCCCTGTATGCACCTGCTGTCCAGGTGTGCACCCTAAGCATAGTCGGATGCATCTGTGGTGAGAGTCTGGGCAGTGGGGGTTGGTGAGAAAGGCAGTCCCCTTGGTGTGGGAGCATGCTGTTGCCCAAAGAAAATCTTTTCTGAGGCAAGGAATTACAGGTATAAGTTTCCAAGTCTTGAGTGTTTACACCCAAGGCTTTTTAGGTACCACTGAAGTTTCCTCATATGCAATCTGGCATATGGAATGAGTAGTATGCAAAATGCCATGAACCCCAGAGCTTGCAGGATCTTCCTTGCAGATAACTGGGGTCTGGTGGCTAGTTGAGAAAAGGAGTTTTTCTGGTTAAGGAATGTCATCTGGGATGCTGCGTCCAGGCTTGCTATCAGGAAGACAATCCTTTGGGTGGGCACCTGTTTGGATTTCTTTTAGTTGACTGTGTACCCTAGGGAGGTTAGTAGTGTCTTTACAAAGGCCAGGAGCCGGAGCAGCTTTTCCTGGCTGTCTGCCTGAATGGGTAAAGCTGAATATTTTAGTCTGCAAAGGGCAATGGTCAGAGCCATTTTGTGAAAACTCTGGGAGCAGTAGATACGACAAAGGGAAGCGCAGAGAACTGAAAGTGTTGAGATCCTGCCCTGAAACGTAGACATTTCCTGCATGATTACCCAATAGGAATATGGAGGTAGGCCTCTTAGATCTGGGGTGGTTACCCAAGTGTCCTTAGAGCATGGGTAGCAGCTGATGGAGGGTGAGCATTTTGAATTTTGGGATTACCAGGAAGGTGTTTAGAATGGATCGATAGAGGCTAGGGCACCAGAAAACATCTGGAGTAGAAACCTTGGCCTGTTCTACAGGAATGTGCACTACTGCCCTCACAGAAAGCAGGGAAAGGATTTGCTTTTGAGCCTCTGCCCACTGGCTTGGAGGTAGATCTGGGAACCCTTTTTAGGTTAGAAGGGTGTGGAAGGAAAAATTGTATTCCTGAGACACTGTTCAGAACCCAGTGGTAGTTTGTAATGGTGGCCCAGGTGCTTGCGTGAAAGGAGAATTTTCCTCCTAGGGTTAAGTGAAGGTGGGCAGAGCAAGGGAGTGGGGGAGGCGAGTCATTGTGAGTTCTTAACATAAGGGGGTGGCTTAGAACTCCCTGGTTTTGAAGTGGAGATGGTACACTGCTTAGATCTCTGCATTCCGTGTGGCTGCTCTCTAGGAGGTCTAGTTCCCCAGTGTGTAGGCTGGACTGGTTTGGTGGGAGCAGGAAAGGACCAGTGTTTAGTGGGACAATGCCTGCTGAACCGTCCCTGCTGAACCTGTAAGAAATCCTTAACTGCACAGATTTTGCTTTTTCTTCCAACTTTTAGACCTCTTCTGCCTTACCGCAACTGGGCATCCAACAAATTAGATGAGACATGGTCTGGCAGGGGCTGTTCCTTAAGCCATGCATGCCTTCTAACAGCAGATCCAGTGACTACTGCCCTGCAAGCTTCTAGGGTGTCAAAACTACAGTGCAGTGTGTTACTTGACTTGTAGAAGTCTTGCAATTCTTTAGATTCGGCCCAAGCAGGAATTTTGTTTGTGGAGTTCCAGGGTATGTTGCTGAAATTTTAGCATATGGAACTGACAATTTAGTGTCCTGACAGCAAGAGTAGATTAGGTGTATACTTTTTACTGCATCTGTCTAGTGCTCGGGAATCCCTATCTGAGGGGGGTGGGATTCTTAGAGGTTGCTTTAATCCCTTTAGGCCCTTGAGAAAATTACCTCAAGGTCAGCAGTAGAATTTTTAAAACTAAAATAATTGAGTCAGGGACTCTAAAACCGGTCTGGTTTCCTGGGCACAGGAGGGAGGAGTCCAACTGGATTCCAGGAAAACATCCTCCACAACATCCAGGACTGGGGGGATAGCCAAGGGTTTGTGCTGTGGAATACCTAGGAATTCCCCAAGTCTCTTTTTAGACTGAGGGTAGTCTTGACTCTCCCATTGGAAATGCTCCCTTAGGCAGGGTTTCCCCAAAGGAAAAATCCTCGGGGGGGGGGGGGGGCTGAAGGTATGAAATCCTCTGCATCAGAATCCTCATAAGTAGAAAGGGGGGTGCATGTTTTCATATTCAGATGCATCAGTCAGACAGACTCCTGTTCAGACAAAACAGAGGACAGATCTCTTTTGGAAGGGGTAGCTTGGCTTCCCCTGATCAGCATAAGGTCTTCTGGCATTTTAAGCATCTGAGACAGAGGCAAGGAAGCAGGTGCCTGAATGGGTCAGTTTCTTGGGTGTGGTTCGTACCCTGGTCCTAAGAAACTCATTTTTGTAAGACGTCAGTTTGTGTAGAGAATCAGTAGTGTGAAGGACTTCCTCAGACGTTGGTGCCTGCTCAGCAGCTCTGGACCCATCCAAGACTACCAAGGATCCTTAGTCAAAGAGTTCTGCGGCATACTAGACTCCGAAAGGGTCTCTGTAGCAGCCTGTAAATCCACAGCAGCAGGCATCAGAGGCTGCAAAAGCACCCGAGGACCAGAGAATGACTAGCTTAACAGAAGCATAGTCGGTAGGTTTGGACCTGCGCAATCTCTTTTTGGAAGAGCTGCTGTGATGGCTTACACAAGCCATTTCGGCATTAGAGGACTGTAAGCAAAAATATCTGGCTACAATAAGGGCCAGACGATGGACAGTTCTGGCGAACAAAGCACAGAAGTGACAATGGGGGACATAGTGGTCTGGACCTAAACAAGTGATGCAGTAAGACTGGAAGTCTGTGTGGTATTTGCTTTCCATAGGAGACCATTAACTTTTTTGGACATCGGTTAGTGCAAGAAAAAAGGATCCCCAATGGGGTTAGTGCAAGAAAAAAGGATCCCCAATGGGGTACTTAGCTTTAGAAGACTTCAACTTCAATTCTGTAGACGAAATTCAGGTAGCGGCAGACCAGCACTCATGCTAACCGCTTCTGCTTCCGGCTCCACGGCAAGAGACTGATGTGATGGCGCCGGCTGCCTTACTTTATGCTACTGATGACATGTCTGTCCTGAAGAGACAGCAACAGAAGCAGAAATACTAAGCCTCTGGTATTCGGGCCGGCCAAGGGCTACCCTGGCAGGTATAACCCAAATGTGATGACTGCAACAGTGAAACAAAGATCAAATTTAAGATGCTCCCTACAAAAGTGGTAACTAGGGTAGGAGCCCCGTTTACTTGGAAACTGGGGCTAAAACTGCCTCAAGATATTCTGATAACCCAAAAGCAATACAGCACCTGCAGTGCATAGACTAGAACAATGTCCCAGCCCACAAATGATGGAATGCTAAAAGCAATGGACAATTACTACACAAATTGGTCATGGAACAGAAATGATAAAGGGTAGAAAATGTGGATGTACCAAGAGCCTGCTATACCAAGTGATACTAACCTAGTTCATCTGAGCCACAGTCAAGACTGCAGCCACAAAGCAAGGAAGTAATGTGAGCTGCAACTAGGAAGCACCAACAGCGAGAAATGCAGATGACAGAAAAGGTACTGTGAGACTACAAAGTTTTGTTACCTGAACTGACAAATATTCTAAACTCTGAAGCTGTAAGGCACACCATGAACAATTTCTGGTCTAGCAAAAAGGCACAAAAGTTTCCAAAGTAATTTCAGCATTGCACCCACTGTAAAAGAAATATTACGCTCTTGGCAACAGGAAATGCTTGAAACTGTTCCCTTAAAGAAAAAAAGATCCCAGTAGTACTGATCTGTAGTTAAATGGTTAGCTAGCTTGAGCTAGTTAAATGGTTAGCTAGCTTGAACAAGCATTCCTTTCTTTACTCATGTTTTGTACTCGCCATAACGTTCAGAGTTGTTGCTTTTCATTTGTCTTCAACCTGTGGGGACACTGATCTGGGATGGATGTGACTGCCACATTTTTCCCCAACAGAATCCAAGATCCTCCCCTATCCATAATGCCCCATCTCCTTCCTCCTTTCAAATAGTTTGCATAGCATCCCAACCTGACTCTATGCCTTACCCCTTGACAGTTACCCAGAGTGCATCATAACTAGCCAGTTATGCCAAAGAAGGTCTTTACCAGCCAGACAAGCACAAGCCCACGCAAGGCAGGGACGGTTGAAGACAAGTGAAAAGCAACAACTCTGATGGAATGTTATGGTGAGTATATAACTTAAGTTTATATTTGGTTTTCAACCTGTGGGACAGAGTCCCAAGCTACCAAAAACGTGGGAGGCCCTCATGGAAGGATATTCCGTAACACGGCAGAGCCAAAGGATGCTCTGCTTCTGGAGAGAAGATCCAACTTGCAATGGGAAATTAAAGTATGTGAAGATGCCCAGGCAGCTGCAGAGCAAACGTCATCCAAAGAAATTCGACCAAAACGCAGCTTAAGTAGCCACAGACCTAGTAAATGCACCTTAACTTAACCTGGCAGAGATGATCCTTTTGTCTAATATGCTAAGAGTATACACGGACAGATCCAATGAGCAATAGTGACCTTTGATACAGGTCACCCTACAAAGGGCTTAGAGTAGGAAAGAAAGTTGATCAGACTTGCGAAAGGCCTTTATTCTGTGCAAGTAAAAATGTAATTGTCTATGAACATCCACCAGGCGCAATTTATACTCTTCCCTTATTCTGAAAATTTGGAAAGAAAAAACAGATTCAGAGGCCACTTTTGGAAGGAAAAGAGGATTAGTGTGAAGACACCCTATCTTTATGGAAGATCATACAAGGAGGCTTAATGAATAAGGCTTGAAGCTCCAACATTTAGTTGAAGTAATAGCAGACAGGACTGCAGATCCACTGAAGCAGCAGGTTTGAAGGAGGAAGTACAGTACAGTTGTGTACACTTACCATAAACGTAGATGTCAGTGTATTCACTGATGCAGTTGCAGTCATTACATTTGAGTAATCTGCTGGCAGGTTGCCCTCAGTCGGCCTGATTAACAAAGTCTTGGGTCCTAAGTCTGTTGCTGTCCCTTCTTCCATGATGTCAGGTCATTAGGGGCATCAAACATGCAGCAGACGTAATTACCTCAGTTTTTCTTGCCCCAGATGTCAGGTGCCCCCAAATGGGGAGCAAAATAAAATTTAACAAAAATGCACTTCCAACCAAAAGCACACAACAAAAAGGCTTAAGCATATTAACAGCAAGTAGAGGTATAGTCAGAAAAACAGGGGGCTGAAGGTAGGGTAACCAGGACTGCAACAGTTAATACACCAACATCTACATTTATGGCAAGTGTACACAACTGTACTATGTTCATGTTTCACTGTTGCAGTCATTTGGGTAGATTCCCAAAGCTATGGTTGGGAGGATGGATTTATACAGCATTAGGACCAGCTACAAGGTCCTGCAAGACACCAGTGGCAAAGCCAGCTCTGGATTTAGAGAAAATTGGTAAATGATGATGCTTGGTGGAAGTATGAACTGAACTCAGGTAGCTTCTAGAATATCCTTGGTAGGAACACCTCAGAGGCTGCAGAACTAGATGCAGCCCTGGTGGAATGAGATCTGATCCACTGGGGATAGGTTTTCCATGGTGCTTATAGCAGAAATTAATGCAATGGCTTATCCGTTTAGAAATGGTTTTGAAATAGCATTTGCTGCAGGGGCAGAGGGAAAGGCCATCAGCAATTCAGATTTTCTTCGAGGTTTAGTCCCATCCAAGTAGAATCTAAGTGGTCTGTGCACATCCAATGAATGCAGAACCAGTTCCCCTTTGTTCTGTGGATTGGAAAAGAAAGTTGGCAAATGAATGGACTGATTAAGAGCCACACTGGATACCACCTTGGGCATGAAGGATGGAATGGTCTCGAGTGACACCCTGTCCACATGAAAGATTATGAAACGCTCCACTGCCATAAGGGCCTGTAACTCTTATATCCTTCTAGCTGAAGTGACTGCTAGAAGGAAGGCGGTTTTCAAAGAAAGAAATTTTAAGACTGCAGTAGCAGCTGGCTCAAAAGGAGGAGGTTCTCAAATACAAAGTTAAGGTCCCAGGCAGGGGTTGAGCTCTCCTGGGTGGTCTCAAGTTTTTGGCCCCACTTAGGTACTGCTTGAGCAAAGGATGAGAGAAGAGGGGAGGTTCTGCGTTATGAGCTGAAATGGCTGAGGCATGGATTTTAATGGAGGAAAAAGATGGGCTCTTGTGGAGCATCTCAGTTAAGTATTGTAAAATCTGAGGTAAATTGGGTGCTGTGGTCACTCCTTGAGATAGATTCCAAGCACCGAATCTTTTCCATTTGTCAGCATAAGATTATCTAGTACTAGGTCTTCTCGGCTCCAAGATTACATCCATCACAGGTTTGCTGAGGGATGCTAAGGGTGAATTTAAGTGATTAGCCAAGCTGCTAGGTTCAATGTTGGGAGCAGAGGGTGCAGAATCTGGTTCTCCTGCTGAAACAATAAGGAAGGTGTCTGAGGCAGGTGCCATGGAGATATTTGTGACACTGTAGGAGCGGGCACCAGTGTTGGCATGGTCAGTCTGGAGCAATCAAAATAATTTTGTTTGTCCTGCTTGACTTAACAGAACTTTGCAGAGTAGAGGCAGAGGGGGAAGGTGTAGACTTTTTTCCAGCTGAAGGACAAAGCATCCACTTTCCAGGCATTTTTGTGGGGAGTCCTTGTGCAAAATTTGTCCAACTGGTAGTTCTGGGGGGGAGGCAAATGGATCTAGGTCTGGGCTCCCCCCATTTGCTTGGCAACATGTTGAAAATCCATGGTTCCTAGTCTCCACTCGTGTGGGTCCATGAGATTTCTGCGTAGTCCGTCTGCCAGTGTATTTAATTTTCTTGGCAGGAATTGAGCTTGTAGGTGCATTTGGCAGCTCAATGAGCCATGGCTCGTCTGCAGAGGGGGTAGGAATGTGTACCCCCTGCTTATGTACCACATAACCATAGTGTTGTCAGTCTTTACCATTAGTTGTCCTGGAAGAATGTAGTCCTTGAAGCCTGTCAAGAGCATTCTGTACAGCTAACATTTCTTTTTGATTGACATGTAGGTGCATTTTGATTTGGGTTCCATTTGACCTGAATGCACTTCCCTGCCAGGTGAGCCCCCGAAGCATATAGTCTGATGAGTCTGTAGTTAGGGTTTGGGCAGCAGGTGGTAGAGTGAATGGCAGTCCCTTGTTTTGGTGGCAGACCTCTGCCCACCCTAGGAACCTTCCAGGCATAGGCAAGGTACAACAGGAATCATTGTTTCCAGGCTGTGACAATGTTGACTCCATAGACTAAGTACCACTGAAGTTTCCTCATATGCAGTCCTGCATATGGAATTAGAAGTATGCAGGAGGCCATGAACCCCAAGGCTTGCAGTATTTGTCTTGCAGATAGCAGGGTTTTTGTGGCCACTTGTTTGAAGTAAGTTACCAAATGAATTTGCTTTTCTGGTGTGAGGAAAGCCATCTGGGGCAGTTGTATTCAAGCTTGCACCCAGGAATGTAATCGGCTGAGAGGGTACCAGTTGTGATTTCTTTTCATTTATGGTGTACCCTAGACAAGTTGGAAACCTTTTTACAGATGCCAGATTATGTAGAAGTATGGCCTGGTTTTCTGCCTGAATTAGACAATCGTTCATGTATGGATATATTTGAATATTTCTTTGCCAGCAAAATGCAATTACTGGAGCCAGGCACTTTGTAAATACCCTGGGCGCAGTAGACAAACCAAAGAGCAGTGCAGAGAATTGAATGCAAGTAGCCTGCTTTGAAGCGCAGGTATCTTCTGCAAGACTCCCCGATTGGGACATGAAGGCAAGCTTCTTTTAAATCTAGAGTTGCCAACCAGGCATCTTTGGCTAGCATAGGAAGTAACTGAAGAGTCAGCATCTTGACTTTTGGAATGTCCAGAAAGGTCTTCATAGTAGACCATTCCAGAATTGGACATCATGATTTGTCTTTTCTGGGTACCAGGAAAAGCCTGGAATAGAAACCTTGTCCCTTTTCCTCTTCTGGTACCAGTTGAATAGCCCCCATGTTTAAGAGGGAAAGTACTTGTTCCTGAGCCTCTGCCCACTGATTTGCAGGCAGGTCTGGCCACCCATTTGGTGTTGGCAACGTGTGGAAAGGAAATATGTATCCCTGGGACACTATTTAAAACCTATTTGTCCCGGGTTATGAGTTCCCAGTTTTGTGCATGAAAAGCAATCTTTCCCCCAAAGAGGCAGCTAAAAGGTAAGTGCTTGGTAATTTTAAAGGAAAGTCATTGAGACTGGTTACCATAGGGGGTTTCCAGATTTGGAAGTGGAGGCTCCCCACTGCTTAGGTCTGAGAGTCCCCTGGGACTGAAACCTGATGCTTCTGTTGAGTCTGGATTTGGCTTGAGGGGATCTGGAAGGAGCTGGAAAAGACCAATTCTTAGTAGGCCAGTGCCTACTAAATCTTGGAGGTTGCACTTGTAAGAAATCTTTTACAGTTTGCATAAATTTAGCTTTATCTTCCATCTTTTTTAAAACTTCTTCAGCCTTATTGCCAAACAGGCGGTCCTGATTTAAAGGAGCATCCAAGCAATTTTACTTTAACATGATCAGGCAGAGACTGCTCCTTAAGCCAAGCATGCCTTCTAAGCACAGAACCAGTAACAGCAGCCCTGGCAAGAGGCTGCTAAAGAATTAAAACCACATTGCAAAGTATGTTTTCCAACTTGCTCAGAACGCAATAAATCCTGTAAATCTATTTTCCACAGTCAGAAATAATCATTTTCTGTTTAAGCAGTCCAGTAATATGCTTTCGATATTTTAACATATGAAATTGGCAGTTTAAAGCCCCGATAGCCAAGGTTGCAGAAGTTTAAACCTTTTTAAACCTTTTTACCCCATCTATCCAACGCCCTGGATCAGAAGGGGTATGATTTTCAGCAGAAGCCTTAATGCCCTTCAGCCCTTGAGAAATTGCTTCAGGATCTGCAACAAGATTTTTGAAAAGGAACTTGTGGGACCCAGGAACCCTGTAGTATCAGTCAGGCTTACAAGGAGCTGGAGGGCAGGGAATCTGGGGCCATACTGGATTCCGAAAACACAATGTCTAGTACAGGAGGTATAGCCAAAAGCCTATGCTGGGATAAAAGAAAATCCTTAAACCTCTTTTTAGAGTCAGAGAATTCCTGACTTTCCCAGTGGAAATGCTCCCTTTAGGTATGTAAAGTTTCACCAAAAGAGAAATCCTCAGAGGGGGAAGCAGAGGGAATGGAATCCTCTGCATTAGAATGCACGTATGTAGGTATGGACAAATCCAGGTCATTAGAAGAGTCAGAAGAAGCAGAGTCCTGATCAGAAGATTAATAATCAAGCTAAGGCCTAGGCCTCTTAGAAGGGGGGGTTGACTACCCCAGATTAGAGTAATTAGATCTTCAGCCATTTTGAGCATTTGTTTTTTAGGCATATGGGGCTGAACATGTGGCCTGGGTGTCTTTTTTCAGACATAGATCGAGATTTAGGCCTTAGTATTGAAGGTGGAGTTACAGACATACAAATCTGTAGGCCTGAATACATCTTCAGAAGCCAGTTCCTGTACAGCGGCTCCAGACCCATCCAAGGATGAAACATCCACGGGGTCCATAGTTGAAGTACCTCGTGGCATACCGGACTCCGACTGGGTCTCAGTAGAGGCCTGCGAGTCAGAAGTAGTGGGTATCGGGGGCTGCGAAAGTGCCAGAGTACCAGCGAACTGGCGACTGGCTTAGAAGCATAGGCAGTTGTGGAGCTCAACGGCCTGTCTTTATCTTTGTGTTTTTTCGAAATTCTGGTAGTATAATGGCCAATAGACATCATTTCTGGACAATTAAACAGAGAACCAAAATATTTAGAGGCAAAAATGTTTAGAAGACTGATAGTGCACTGATTAAATAAAGCACAAAACAGACAGCAAGGTACGTCATGGTCAGGGCCTAGGCAAGGAACACAGTACAGACTAAAATCTTTGAGGTATTTTCTTTCCACAAGTAATGCAATTATTAACTTTTACTGACATCGGTAGAGCAAGAAAGTCTCCCCAACAGGGTACTTTGCTTTAAGTTGAAGACTTCGGTTCTGAAACTCGAAAAAGAAAATTTCAAGAGTCTGCCGACTGGCACTTGCAAACTGCTTCTACTTCGGGCACCGCACGGCAAGAAAGATTGAGGTAATGACGGCTGCACGTTTTACATTCCTGACATGAAAGGGACAGCAACCGACGCAGGACCCAAGACTTTGTTAAATCAGGCCAACTGAGGGCAACCTGCCAGCAGATTACTCAAATTTAAATGACTGCAACAATGAAACACGAAGACCATACAAGGCTTGGAGCAAGGCAAGGTCCCAAGGAGGCGTAGGTTCCATGATTAGTGGCCTAAAGAGTACCCTTCATAAAAGGCATTACAGAGATTAGGAGCCACCAGACAAGCCAAATTATCCCGTGTGAAGATTAGATATAGCTACCACCTGAACTGTAGAAAAGTTGGCACCCTGTTGAAAAATACCTGCCAGAAACTCAAGTAGCAGGACCTGTGGCAGTGAAGGAATCCAGGTCACACAGATGCAAAATTAGAGAACATTTCCACTTGACTCGAATAAACCTTCCTAGTGGAAGATTTTAAGTGGAAATGACAAACCTTCCTAGTGGAAGATTTGAGCCGCTACCAAAATTTTCTTGAGTCCTATCATGGGAAAGTACAGTTTTGTACCTACCATAAATGCAGATGTCCGAACTGGATAGCATCTGCAGTCATAACAAATGGGTTGTCCTGTCGTCAGGCAGCCCCTCGGTCGGCCGGATTCCAAAGTCTGGGTCCGGCTTCGGCTGATGTCGCACTTCACCCGACGTCATCTCTGCTGGTCTTCGGGTATAAAGGCATCAGCCGACGCCATTTTCCTCAGTGTTTCTTGCCCCAGATGCCAGTTGCCCTCTTGGAAGGCTAGATTTTGGATAAATGCCAATGTTTCCAAAAAAAAAAAAAAAAAGTAGAAGGCAAGCACAAAAAATAAGCATGTATGTGCATATATACAAACAAATACACCATAAGAGACTCCCCCCCCAGCTAGCTATTAGGAGGGTAAATACCCTAGGAGTACCACAGAGGGGAAGGAGGGTGGGTAATCCTGACTGCAGATGCTATCCAGTTCGGACATCTACAAAAACTGTACTATGTCCTTCATGGATGCATCTGCAGTCATAACAAATGGGTAGAATACCATAGCCAAACTAGGGGTGGAGGAAGAAAAATTATGGTGTAGTTAGGATCCCTTGCAGTACAGCAGTGGCAAACCCTGCTCGGGATCTAGAGTATAGAGGTAAATTATAATGCTTGGCAAATGTATGCACGGAGGTCCAAGTAGCCGCCTCAATAATGTCCTTGGTTGCCACTCCTCGTAAGAAAGCTGTGGTAGTGGCTGTAGCCCTTGTAGAATGAGGTCTTATGTTCTGTGGAATTGGTTTTCCATGGTAGGAGTAACAGAATCTTATGCAATTTCCTATCCATTTGGAGATTGTTTGGAAATTGCTTTTCCTTCCCTTCCTGTTGCATAGGCTACTAAAAGCTGGTCAGTTTTTCTGTTACTTTTGGTTCTGTCCAGGTAGTAGCGTAACTGCCTATGTACATCCAAGGTATGCAGCAGTCTTTCCCCCCTGTTCTGTGGATTGGGAAAGAAGGTAGGTAGGTGGATTGCCTGGTTTAAAGACACTCTGGATACCACCTTACGCATAAATGTAGGATTAGTTCTCATGGACACCCTATCTTGATGGAAGATTAGGAAGGGTTGCACTGCCATTAAGGCCTGTAGTTCCGAAACCCTCCTTGCTGAAGTAATTGCCAGTAGGAAAGCAGTTTTCCATGATAGGTGTTGCAGATCTGCTGTTGCTGCTGGTTCAAACGGAGGGAGTGTCAACTTTTCTAGCACAAAGTTCAAGTCCCATGCTGGTAATGGTGGTTTACTAGGAGGTTTTACATTCTTGATCCCTCTGAGGAACTGCCAGAGTAGAGGATGCGAAAAGACAGGTGGCTCGAAGCTGTATTCTGCTGAAATAGCTGATGCATGTATCTTGGAGGAATAGGACAGGCCTGTATGTAGAAGCTCTGCCAAGTACTCCAGGATGTTAGCAATATCTATGTTCGACATCTTTTCCTCTTTCAGTACTCCAAATGACAAACCTTTTCCATTTTCCTGCATAGTTCCTTCTTGTTGAAGGTCTGCGGGCTTCAAGGATAATGTCTTTAACCCTTTGGGATAGGTCTGGGTTAGTTGCTGCTATGTGATGTTCCAGGCAGTCAGTTGCAAGGTTTTTTTGCATGATGTTGTAGTTGTTCTGAGTTAACATCAAAGGCATCAGGGGTATTGACCACATTCTCCCCTGAGACATGCTCCTCAGCAATGGGTACCAGTGTTGTCTTGGCCAATTCGGAGCTATCAGGATTATCCTTGGACGTTCCTCTGATTTTCAGTAGTACCTTGTGCATCAAGGGAAGAGGTGGAAATGCATATGCTGTCAGGCCTTTCCAACTGAAGGATAGAGAGTCCACCTTCCATGCAAGTGGGTGGTATGTCCTTGTGCAGAATTTTTTGAGCTGGTGATTGAGTGGGGATGCGAATAGGTCTATTTGTGGCATTCCCCATTTCTTTGTGATGGCCTTGAAGATGTCCGGGTGTAGCATCCATTCGTGAGCATCCGAGGTGGTTCTGCTTAACATGTCTGCTAGGGTGTTCTCTTTTCCCGGCACAAATATTGCCTGTAACTGGATGTTGTAGCTCAGAGCCAGATTCCAAAGGTCCAGAGTCATTCTGCATAGGGGGTATGAATGAGTGCCTCCCTGTTTGTTGATGTACCACATGACTGTGGTGTTGTCTGTCCTTATCATTAAATGGCCTTCTTTGAGGAATGGTCTGAATTTCTGGATTGCTAGTTTTACTGCCAGCATTTCTTTTTGGTTTATGTGCAGGTGCAGCTGAGTCCACAATCCTTGTATGCATTTGTCCAACATGTGCGCCCCCCAGCCTAGGTCTGAGGCGTCCGTTGTGATGGTTTGGCTTGCTTGAAAGTTGTAGAAGGGTAAGCCTGGGTTTGACTGGCATGCTTGAGCCCACCATAGGAACTCCTGTTTTAGGCATGGGATTAGTGGGATTTCGGTTTCTAAGCTGTGCTTGTGTTGAGACCATAAATTCTTTAGGTACCACTGTAGCTTTCTCATATGCAGTCTGGCATGTGGGACCAAGATTATGCATGATGCCATGAAGCCCAAGGCCTGCAGAACTTTTCTTGCTGTTAGTTTGTTCTGCTTTGTTAATGCCAAGTAAAGAGGGAGTTTTTTGTTTTTCTGCAGTTAGGAATGCCATTTGTTTTGCTGTGTCCAATTCCGCACCCAAGAATGTTCTTGTTTGGGATGGTATCAGCCTTGACTTTTGTAAATTGACTGTGTATCCCAGGGCTTGTAGTAAGCAAATGACCCTTTGTAAATCTGTTGTCAGCTTGCTTTTGTTGTCCGCTTGTAACAGGCAGTCGTCCAGGTATGGGTAAATTTGGATTCCCTGTAGTCTGCAGTGAGCGATTACTGATGCCAGGCATTTTGTGAATACTCTGCGAGCAGTAGATAAGCCAAAGGGCAATGCTGAGAATTGATAATGCTCTGATCCTGCAAGAAATCTGAGGTATCTTCTGCAATTTGGTCGTATGGGGACGTGCAGGTATGCCTCCTTGAGATCTAGAGTTACCAGCCAACACTCCTTGCCCAGCATGGGAAGAAGTTGCTGTAGGGTCAGCATTTTGAATTTTGGGACAATGATGTATGTTTAAAACGGACAGGTCGAGAATAGGTCTCCAACTTTTCTCCTTTCTTGGTACTAGGAAGAGTCTGGAGTAGAATCCTTTGCCCTGCTCTGTTATTGGTACTCTTTCCACAGCTCTCATCTTTGCTAATTCCGCTATCTGCTGTAGAGCTTCTGTTTTTTGATTTGGAGGTAGGTTTGGCATTCCTCTTTTTACTGGTAAGGTGTGGAAGTAGAACCGGTAGCCTTGGTCTATGGTTTGCAAAATCCACTTGTCTTTTGTGATATAGTGCCAATTTTTCGAAAATAAGGCTAACTTTCCGCCTAAAGGTGCAGCTATTTGCTCCCTGGTAGGCGGTGTCAGAGCCAAGTCACTGTGATTGCCCTGTTGCAGTGGCAGTGGTTGTGTCTGTGCCTCTGTTATTGCCTTGTCACTGTCGTCCTCTGTAGGCACCTCCTTTGGATTGATTTCTGCCTCTAGAGCATCTATTCCTGCCTCTTTGGGAATTTGTGGAGTCTGGAAAGGACCAATTTTTGGCAGGCCAGTTCCTGCTAAACCTTGGGGGCTGAACCTGTAAGAAATCTTTTAACTGTTTGTACAGATTTTGCCTTCTCTTCCATTTTCTTCATTACTTGCTGAGCAGGTGTACCAAATAGACTGGCCTTATCCATAGGGGCATCTAACAGCTTTGCTTTAACATGATCCGGTAAAACCTGTTCTTTCAACCATGCATGCCTTCTTATCACTGTGCCAGTCATGGCTGATCTAAATGAAGCCTCCAGTGCATCATAGCCACATTTTAAAGAATGGTTACTAACCTGTTGGATGTTATTCACCATTTCTAATACATATTTCTTATCTAAGGAGTCATCAGAGGACAGCTTTTTAGTTAACTGATCAAGCATAAACTCTTGGTATTGGATCATATGAAACTGACAGTTTAAAGCTCTAGCTGAGAGAGTAGCAGAGGTGTAAACTTTTTTCCCCCATCTCTCTAAGGACCTGGATTCCCTTTCAGAAGGAATAGGGTTCTTTGCTGAGGTAGAGGCTACTGCCTTAGGCCCCTGGGATATAGTTTCAGGATCTGCAAGTGGGGCCTTGTATAGGAGGTGATGAGTGTCTGGCACCCTGTAAAATCTATCTGGTTTGGCAGGGGCTGGAGGTAAAGAATCAGGAGCAGTGCAAACATCATTAAATGCATCATCCACAACAGGCAGTACAGGAGGTATAGCTAAGGGCCTATGTTGTGGTAAGTGCAGAAATGTCCTAAGCCTTTTTCTTGAATCTGAGAAATCTTGTCCCTGCCATTGGAATTGTTCTCTCATGGCATGTAAGGTTTCCCCAAAGGAAAATTCCTCTGGTGGAGAGGCAGCTGGAATAGATTCTTCAGCATCGGAATCTTCATAAGTAGAAAAAGGAGCCTCTGGCTGGTCTGTAATGTCCGAGTCATCCGCAGAATCAGAGGACACTGGCTCGGGGGGCTCTGCTCTAGGTCTCTTTTCTGGGGGCTGAGAGGCCCTGTCTGGGTGAGATTGGGATCCCCTAATTAAGGATATTAAATCCTCTGCCAGAGTAAGCATTTGTGAACTTGAAGTGGGCCTGTGTGAGGGGGGCTTAACAGGCACTGATTTAACAGATTTGGCTGCTTTAGCCCTGGCAAAGGCCTTAATAGACATGGCTGCAGGAGGCCTAGCAGCACCACGTGCTGGGGTAGAGACATCCAAAGGGATGGTGTCTGATTTGACCGGTTTTCTCGGTTTCGGCCGAAACAGAGACACTCGTGGCTTGCTTAACCGTGGTTTCGGCCGAAACCGCGGACCACGAGTGTCGGTCTTTTTCTTTGCGTTTAACAATTTGGGTAGTCGGAGGAGCCGACGGCATAATGTACGCAAAATCTGAGCCGAAAAACTGTTCAGCAAACTCCGACCGACGCCTAAGCGTTCGTCGGTTGAAGGAAGCACAGGCCGAACAGGCTGCTACGTCGTGGTCTGGGCCTAAGCAAGGTAGGCAGTAAGAGTGGAAATCTTTATGAGGTATTTGTTTCCCACAAGTTAAACAGTTATTGACTTTTTCTGACATTGGCTGAGGCAAGAAAGAGTCCCCAACGGGGTACTTAGCTTTTTAGAAGTCTTCGAAGTAGTATTCGGTAGTAGTAATCTCTGGATCTGACCGACCGGCACTTGCGAACAGCTTCTGCTTCGGGCGCCACACGGCAAGAAAGACTGAGGAAAATGGCGTCGGCCGATGCCTTTATACCCGAAGACCAGCAGAGATGACGTCGGGTGAAGTGCGACATCAGCCGAAGCCGGACCCAGACTTTGGAATCCGGCCGACCGAGGGGCTGCCTGAAGACAGGACAACCCATTTGTTATGACTGCAGATGCATCCATGAAGGACATCTGGCGCAGCCAAGCTGTGAGCTTCAGACTGGCCACATCTGGATGTGGAATCCCTAAGGGATGTAAATTTGGATCCGGAACCAGATTTCATGTCCAGGGAGGACGCTACATGAGACCAGAGAAGGAAACCACACTTGGCAAGGCCAGAAGGGGCAATGAAGATGACTTAACTCCCCAGCTATTGCGCTTTCTGAATGATGTTTGGAATCAGGGGAATGGAGGATAAGCAGAGAAAACCAAGAGAGGCAAGCATGAACCAGAGTCTTTGGAGGACTCCCCCAGAGCAGGGTTCAGAGCAAACTCCTCTCTGCACTTCATGCTGGAAGGAGGGGCGAAGAGATGGCAGCAAGGCTGACCCCACTTTAAAGATCTGTTTCGCTACTGAAGGATTCAGAGACCACTCATAAGGTATCAGAATAGACCTGCTAGAATGCGGACCTCCCCAGAATGTGTTGCCACCAGAAAATGGCCACAGAACCCACTCCCACAATCTCATGCATTTGTGACAAAGGGGATAAGATCCAACCCCCCCCCCTTTGTTGATGTTCCAGACTACCAACATGTTAGCAGTCTTGATGGCAATTCCCTCTAGGTGAAGACAGGCATGAAGAGCTTGCAAAAGCCAATAGAACCACCCTCTTCTCCAGGATGAGGATATGCAACTGGGTTCTCCAGGGAAGACCACATTATTTGGACTGTCCTTCCCCAAGCAATGCCCTCCCGCCTGAGTAGGGAGGTGTCTGTGGTCACAGTGGGCTCCACTGTGTTGGGCTCCTTCCACACCAAGATGTAAAAAGATCCATGGGAGTGGACACCCAGAAAGTAGAGGGTCCTGCAGCAAATGCCTCCAGAACACAAACCAGTCAGGGCTGGGTTTTTGGGCAGATGACTCCCCATACTGATGAAGGATCAGCATGTCTCTAAAGGAGACATCCTCTGGGGGTGATCAGGGGAATTCTCCCCTTCCTCCAAGTCTGTCTGCTGAGAGACTCCGGGCAGGGAGTAGTGTCTTTTACAGATGCATTTTGAAAGACTTACTCCGGTGGAGTCTCTGGGGAAAACTAACTTCAAGTTGTTCCTGTGAACTCCCTTAAGTTGAGAGGCAGCAGGCTGCCCCAAGGGGCCAGGATGGCAGAATCTGGACCAGACAGCGAGCCAAGATGGACTCTGATGAGAGTCAAGGGTCTCGATGGAACAGAGGACCCTCCAAATCAAAAGCAGAACGCTGAACCCCCTGGAGCTGGGACCATGACCTGGTCTGTAATCCAGAGTCAACAGGATAGACAGAGCCGAAACTCCAGGCAGCAAAACTCCAAGTAGAGAGCCTGGCTCTGAAAAACTCAGCAGACACCACCCCTTTGGATCTGGTGCAGAGGCAATGGTTCCGAGCTGGCTAGAGCCGACCTGCTCAAGGCAATGGTAGTCACGGAGATACTTTGTACCATCCATGACCCCTTAATGCCAAGGGGCCTCAGACCCAAGAACTCCAAAGCCAGGTGTCGGATTGGAGAAGGAGTAAATCAGGATAAAGGCAGACTGCATCCACCATCCCCTAAGGGTCAGACAAGACTCCATCTGGATCAGAGTGCAGATGAATTTCTGCATCATCCTGTCCACCTCTGCTTCAGAAAGACTGTGGGTGGACCTAGTGGAAGAGGCCACCAACACTGGCCTAGACAGGTGGTGAGGGGAAGCAGACACCGGGGAATGGACCCAAGGTACCTAAGGCTCCAGGGAGAAGCCAGATGAGCAGAGCCTGAGATAGGAGCCGGGCGAGATTTCACCGGTGCTCAGCCAACAGCAGTCAGGGTACAGCTTCCTCAGCCTATCCTGGTCTGACTTTTGTGCTTCTGTCCCCAGTCCTCTTGGCGAGAGGTAGAGTTCCCAGAGGCCGTGGCAGAAGCTTGGGCCTCTGCAGTAGGAGAGAGGAGGCCCTTAAGAATTAGCGCAGGGATTGAACCAGAGGACTAGATGTGCTGGACCCCTAAAGCAAACTAGGCATAGAGCATGGCCATCCAAGGGAGAAAGCTTGTGGCCACACTTTGCACTTTCTGAACCCTGGTTTGGGTGTCCCAGCCACTGAGAAGGCGAGAGCCCACAAACACACCAACAAGGGATAGACAGGGGAACACTTTTTTTTTTTTTTTTTTTTTAACTAGAGACCGATGCCTGAGCGTGAGAGGATACGGGAAAGAGAAAAGATTGAAAATGTTAAATTAAAGCGCAAATTCACTTACACAAAAAAGCCTGGAGCATGGACCAAGATGTGAGCAGCAAACAAGATCTGAAGGGAGGAAGGAGAAAATGCAGTACAGTCTTGTCTGTCCCGGATCAGTCTCCCCACAGGTTGAAGACTAAATTAAAACTTCAGATCAAAAATTAACACAGTAAATTGTTTAACCGGAACTAAAGCAAGAGACAAAAAATATCAAACTGACAGTACAATTTTCATGCGTTGCATCGCAACATACATTTTTACAGTTTTAAAAAAGGAAAATTGGAATAAATTTCCTCTTCTCAACCTGAGAACAAGTAAAGCCAAACATAGTATAGGGTAGAGTATTACTTAGGCCTAATTTTAACAGCAACTCAAGAAACTAGTTATCTGGCACCTACCAATCCCCATGGGTGCTGGTTAACAGTTTACTGTAAAAGCATTTGGGAACCATAAACTTGATACTCACATGCCAACAATGAATGAGCAACCTTGTACTTTTTTTCACCTATGTGACCAAGTGTCTATAGCCCAGTTTTAGTGCCACCTCTTAGAAAGGGACAGCTTTGTGTCCCACCTACAGAATACAAACCTACAAATTGACTAACTTACTGTAATCTGCACAGCTAAGAGACCCTCTCCTGCGTCCTTTGCATCAATGGTAAATTCCATGGGCAAACTGGCAGGAACTCCTGTTGTGTTGAGGCCAGGTCCGCTTGCTTTGACCTTGCTGGCATCATGTGTTGGCAACACCTTCACCTTAAATGGGCTGGAAGGAAAGCAAAAAATGTCATTGATAAAAAGGTTGCCAAAAGAATAACAGTTGGGTATGTATGAATTTAAGACCTTGCGTACACAGCATAACACAGATTTTAAGAGTGCACCACTATAGACAAAGCAAATCAAAAGCTGTTCCCCACAAAACTACCCGAAGGTAAAAATGAAATTTAACACTCGCATGCATTTCTTAAACTATTTGCTTCCCCCTCAAAAAACAAAACTGCAGTTATAAACTGAAATCTCCTGCAATTACAGAATTACACAGATAATCCACTTGAATACCTGTCTTCAGACTAACAGGGTTCCATTAGGTACCAATGTAACTACATACTAGCACAAAGGAACAAATATAAGAGAACTTGCCATATATATTTAACTAGCTTCCACAGACAACTGATTTTAGTTTCTCAGTACAAATTCACTTGCTGATACAGAATGTCAAGTTTTAATGTCCTCTCGGTTCTCTTTCCAGGGCCTCCCTTACCCAGACACTCAAGTGCTTGGACCTCCCATTACAACATATTACAGCATATACTGATGAGTTTCAGGACTGCTAAAGCAAGACACCCAATGTACACTACCTTGCTATGAATATCTACTACACATAAGAAAAGGAACAGGAAACAAAATACCAAGTTCAAGTGTTCTCACCCAAAGGTATTAATGGGGCAGACCAAGTTACAAAGCATGTCCACTACTGAATCTGACCTAACCCTCAGAGCTCTAACATTTGAGGCGAGATGCTTCACACAGTGTAGTCTAGAGTCTAGTTAAGGATAAGCCAGTCTCACCTTAAGAGAAATTTAAAGGCAAGTTAACAGACTGAGGTCTTTTGCATTTAGACACCAACACAGCAAAAATAGTCCAGCAGCTCCCCCCAATACTAAGATGGTTAATATGAAATGGAAGCCATCCTCAACTAAACAAAACAGCTTCACTCATACACCTGCCAAGGACCGCACCATGTTAAAAATCTGGGCAGGTTCGTCCTTGTGCACCAGACCATAATGAACACAGCAAATTATACTTTACAAGCAAGGTGGGTGAACCAGTATTAGACCAACGCTCCCTTCTGGAACAAATCCTTAACAGATGCTCCAAATTCATATTCCTGGAAGATTGAAGGCTTCCATAAAATCAGACAATGATCTTTAAGCCAATGAATATCATGGTATTGTTAATCTCCACTACCAACGCAGGCAGATGGAACCTCAAAGATGTTACAAGTCCATCTTCCCTACATTTTGCACTACAGTGCTAGCATACAAATCTGACAACTGGTCTGGAGAATGGAACCCCGATCTTCCCATCCAAAAGGGGAAAACTGATGAGACTACACAAGCATTAGAAAAATGAAACCAGACTTGCATAAAATAAGTGAAGTGCAGGGCTTGTCTGACAAAATGTCAAGCAGTAGAGTACACTTTTCATTCCTCCCTGATGAGACAGAGTGCAAGTCTGAAGGATTTGAGATTCACCAGCTCTAGAGGGCTATCCGCTCGTGTCGTTTGGGACAAATGATATGGGAACAGGCGAGAAAACACAATCTCTTGAGAATACCAAAAATATTATGAGTACTTATACCAAACGATTTACAAAGTTAGAAAATCAGAAGAACCTGACAAGAGTTCAAAGCCCAACTCAAATGTTCAAATGAATTGGGACAAATGTACTTAAAGGTGCACAGATTAAAAATAAGGACACTTGCGGTAAAGTACAGTTTTGTACCTACCATAAATGTAGATGTCCGAGAGGAATGCATCTGCAGTCTTTACAAATGGGTTGTCCTGTCGTCAGGCAGCCCTTCGGTCGGCCGGATTCCAAAGTCTGGGTCTGGCTTCGGCTGGTGTCGCACTTCACCCGACGTCATTGCGGCAGTCATTCGGGTATAAAGGCATCAGCCGATGCCATTTTCCTCAGTTTTTCTTGCCCCAGACACCCTCTTGGATGGCTAAATTTGGATAAATGCCAAAGTTTCCAAAAGGTAGAGAGCAAACACACAAAATAAGCATGTATGTACATATATACAAACAAATACACCATAATAGATCCCCCCCAAGCTAGCTGAAGATTGGTAAGTACCCTAGGAGTACCTCAGAGGGGAAGGAGGGTGGGTAATCCTGACTGCAGATGCATTCCTCTGACATCTACATTTATGATAGGTACAAAACTGTACTATGTCCTTCAAGGATGCATCTGCAGTCTTTACAAATGGGTAGAATACCGTAGCTAAACTAGGGGAGGAGGAAATGAGAATAGATTATGGTGTAGTCAGGATCCCTTGCAAAACAGCAGTGGCAAAACCAGCACGGGATCTAGAGTATAGAGGTAAGTTATAATGCTTGGCAAATGTATGCACGGAGGTCCAAGTAGCAGCCTCTATAATGTCCTTGGTAGCCACTCCTCGTAAGAAAGCTGTGGTAGTGGCTGTAGCCCTTGTGGAGTGAGGTCTGATGTTCTCTGGAGTTTTCTTTCCATGGTAGGAGTAACAAAATCTAATGCAACTTCCTATCCATTTGGAGACTGTTTAGAAATTGGTTTTGCTTCCTTTCCTGTTGCATATGCTACCAGAAGCTGGTCAGTTTTTCTATTGTTTTTTGTCCTGTCCAGGTAGTAGCGCAATTGTCTGTGTACATCCAAGGTATGTAAGAGTTTTCCACCCCTGTTCTGTGGATTGGGGAAGAATGTAGGAAGGTGGATAGCCTGATTTAAAGAGACTCTGGACACCACCTTAGGCATAAATGTAGGATTTGTTCTCATGGACACTATCTTGATGGAAGATCAGGAAGGGTTGTACTGCCATTAATGCCTGTAGTTCAGAGACCCTTCTTGCTGAAGTTATTACCAGCAGGAAAGCAGTCTTCCAGGATAAGTATCGCAATTCTGCTGTAGCTGCTGGTTCGAAAGGAGGTAGAGTCAGTTTTTCCAGTACAAAGTTCAAGTCCCATGCTGGCAATGGAGGTTTCCTGGGAGGTTTTACATTTTTAATTCCCCTCAGAAACTGTCTGAGCAGAGGATGCGAGAAGACAGGAGGATCCAAGCTGTATTCTGCTGAAATAGCTGATGCATGTATCTTGGAGGAATAGGACAGGCCTGTATGGAAGAGCTCTGCCAAGTACTCCAGGATGTTGGCTATGTTCATCAGTGTCACATCTAGCCCCTCTGCAGTGCTCCAGATGAGATATCTTTTCCATTTTGCTGCATAATTCTTTCTTGCTGAAGGTCTACAAGCCTCCAGGATTATGTCTTTAACCCTTTGGGATAAATTTGGGTTAATTGCTGTTATGTAATGTTCCAGGCAGTTAGCTGCAGAGTTTTTAGGTTTGGATGCAGGGTGTTGTAGTTGTTCTGTGTCAGCAGTAATGGGATCAGGGGCAGTGTCCATATTTGTTCCCAGGACATGCTCCTTAGCAGTGGATACCAATGTTGTCTTGGCCAGTCTGGGGCTATCAGAATGATACTCGGACATTCCTCTGATCTTGAGAAGCACCTTGTGCATCAGAGGAGGTGGGAATGCGTATGCTGTCAGGCTTTTCCAACTGAAGGATAGGGAGTCCACCTTCCAAGCCAGTGGGTGGTAAGTCCTTGTGCAGAATTTTTTCAACTGGTGATTGAATGGGGATGCAAACAAGTCTATTTGTGGTAATCCCCATTTTCTTGTGATGGTTCTGAAGATGTCCGGATGCAGCATCCATTCGTGGGCATCTGTTGTAGTTCTGCTTAACATGTCTGCTAGAATGTTTTCCTTCCCTGGTACATAAATTGCCTGTAACTGAATGTTGTAGCTCAGAGCCACATCCCATAGGTCCAGTGCCAGCCGGCATAGAGGGTATGAGTGTGTGCCTCCCTGTTTGTTGATGTACCACATAACTGTGGTGTTGTCTGTCCTTATCAACTGGCCTTCTTGGAGAAAAGGTCTGAATGCCTGGATTGCCAATTTTACTGCCATCATTTCTTTTAGATTTATGTGCAGATGCAGCTGGTCTTGAGTCCATAGGCCTTGAATGCACTTGCCCATCATGTGTGCCCCCCAACCGAGGTCCGAGGCATCTGTCGTGATGGTTTGTCCTGGTTGACCTTTGCAGAAGGGCAGTCCTGTGTTTGATTGACAGGCCTGAGCCCACCATAAGAACTCTTGCTTTAGGCATGGGATCATTGGAATTTTGGTTTCTAGGCTGTGCTTGTGCTGAGACCACAAATTCTTTAGGTACCACTGTAGCTTTCTCATATGCAGCCTGGCATGAGGGACCAGTATTATGCAGGATGCCATGAAGCCTAGAGCTTGTAGCACTTTTCTTGCAGTTAGATGGCTCTGCTTTGTTAATGCCAAGAAGTAGAGAGGAAGTTGCTCTTTCTTTTCAATGCCAAGAAGTAGAGAGGAAGTTGCTCTTTCTTTTCTGCAGTTAGAAATGCCATTTGTTTTGATGTGTCCAGTTCTGCACCCAGAAAAGTTATTCTTTGGGATGGAATCAGCCTTGACTTTTTTGTATTGACTGTATATCCCAGGGCTTGCAGCAGGTAGAGGACTCTTTGCAAGTCTTCT
The DNA here is from genome assembly GCF_019279795.1 of Protopterus annectens. Taxonomy (NCBI): domain Eukaryota; kingdom Metazoa; phylum Chordata; order Ceratodontiformes; family Protopteridae; genus Protopterus; species Protopterus annectens. Next base: position 844,993,886 of record NC_056741.1, on the reverse strand, counting down.
GTTTTGTTTTTGTTGTCCGCTTGTATCAGGCAGTCGTCCAGGTAGGGATAGATTTGAATTCCCTGAAGTCTGCAATGAGCGCTTACTGATGCCAGGCATTTCGTGAACACTCTGGGCGCAGTAGATAAGCCAAAGGGCAATGCTGAGAATTGATAATGCTCTGATCCTGCAAGAAATCTGAGGTATCTTCTGCAAATTGGTCTTATGGGGACGTGCAGGTATGCCTCCTTGAGATCTAGAGTTACCAGCCAAGACTCCTTGCCCAGCATGGGAAGAAGCTGCTGTAGGGTCAGCATTTTGAATTTTGGAACAATGAGGAATGTATTTAAAGCGGACAGGTCTAGAATAGGCCTCCATTTGTTTTCTTTTCTTGGTACCAGGAAGAGCCTGGAGTAAAATCCCTTCCCTTGCTCCATAAATGGTACCTTTTCCACAGCTCTCATTCTTAATAATTGAGATATTTGTTTTAGAGCTTCTGCCCTTTGAGAAGGTGGTAGGTTTGGCATTCCTCTCTTTCCTGGTAGTGTATGGAAATGGAACCTGTAACCTTTGTCTATAGTCTGCAAAATCCATTTTACTCTTGTAATGCAGTGCCAGTTCCTTGAAAATAATGTTAGCTTTCCGCCTAAGGGCGCTTCTAATTGTTCCCTGGTAGGCGGTGCCACCGCCAAGTCACTGATTGAGTTGTTTTAGTGGTGGTGGCTGTATCCGTGCCTCATTGGTTGTTCTGGCGGCCCCTGTAGGCACCCCTGGATTGGTTTCTGCCTCTAGAGCGCCTATTCCTGCCTCTTTGTGCCTTAGAGGAGTCTGGAAAGGACCAATTTTTGGAGGGCCAGTTCCTGCTAAACCTTGGAGGTTGAACTTGTAAGAAATCTTTTACTGTTTGCACAGATTTTGCTTTCTCTTCCATCTTTAGTACCTGCTGTGCGGGGGCACCAAATAAATTGACCTTGTCCATAGGTGCATCCAAAAGCTTAGATTTGACATGGTCTGGTAATGCCTGTTCTTTTAACCATGCATGCCTTCTGATAACTGTGCCAGTCATGGCTGATCTAAAGGAAGCCTCCAGTGCATCATAGCCACATTTTAAAGAATGGTTACTAACCTGCTTATGTTATGTAACATTTCTTGAACATACTTTTTATCTAAAGATTCTTCAGAGGACAGCTTTTTAGTCAACTGGTCAAGCATAAACTCTTGATATTGAATCATATGAAATTGGCAGTTCAAAGCTCTAGCTGACAAAGTAGCAGAGGTGTAAGCTTTTTTACCCCATCTCTCCAAGGACCTGGATTCCCTTTCAGAGGGGAGGGGGTTTTTAGAAGTAGCTGCTACAGCTTTAGGGCCCTGGGAGATTGTCTCTGGATCTGCAAAAGGAGCCTTATATAAGTGGTGATGCGTGTCCGGGACCCTGTAGTACTTATCGGGCTTAGCAGGAGCCGGAGGTAAAGTATCAGGAGCAGTGCAAGCATCATTAAATGCATCAACAGGTAGAACTGGAGGTATAGCTAAAGGCCTATGCTGTGGCAAATGTAGAAAGGTCCTAAGCCTTTTTCTAGAGTCTGAGAAATCTTGGCCCTGCCATTGAAATTGTTCCCTCATAGCATGCAAGGTTTCCCCAAAGGAAAATTCCTCAGGAGGAGAGGCTGAAGGGATGGACTCCTCAGCATCAGAGTCTTCGTAAGGAGAATAAGAATCCTCAGGAGGGTCTGTATGTTCTGAGTCAGAGGAATCATCAGTGGCTTCTGGCTCAGGGGGCTCTGCTCTAGTCCTCTTTTCTGGACGAGGGAGAGAGGCCCTGTCTGGATGAGGCTGGACTCCACGAATTAAAGTGATGATATCCTCTGCTAAAGAAAGCATATGGGAGCTGGTGCTGGGCCTGTGAGAGGGGGGCTTGGCAGGCACAGGTTTAGATGCTTTGGCTGCTTTAGCCCTGGCAAAGGCCTTAATAGACATAGCTGGAGGAGGCCTAGCAGCTCCACGTGCAGGGGTAGAAATATCTAGGAGAATGGTGTCAGATAAATCCTGTGAAATCGCAACAGAAGGTTGGATTTCAGAAGCCGTTTCTACCAGGTTAGAAGAGGCCTCGGTAGAAGGCAAGTTATCGGCTGAAGAAAGAACCGCTTGCTCGGTTTCAGCCGAAACAGAGACACTCGTGGTTTGCTTAACTGCGGTTTCGGCCGAAACCGCGGACCGCGAGTGTCTGTCCTTTTCTTTGCGTTTTTTGATTATTTGCGTAGTCGGAGGATCCGATGGCATAATGTAGGCAAAATCGGAGCCGAAAATCTGTTCAGCAAAGTCCGAGCGACGTCTAAGCGTCCGCCAGTTAAAAGAAGCACAGGCTAGACAAGCTGCTACGTCATGGTCTGGGCCTAAATAATGTATGCAATAGGAGTGGAAATCTTTATGAGGTATTTGTTTCCCACAAGATAAACAGTTATTAACTTTCTCTGACATCGGCTGAGGCAAGAAAGAGTCCCCAACGGGGTACTTCGCTTTATAGAAGTCTTCGAAGTAGTATTCGGTAGTAGTAATCTCTGGATCTGACCGACCGGCACTTGCGAACAGCTTCTGCTTTGGGCGCCACGCGGCAAGAAAGACTGAGGAAAATGACGTCGGCTGATGCCTTTATACCCGAATGACTGCCGCAATGACGTCGGGTGAAGTGCGACACCAGCCGAAGCCAGACCCAGACTTTGGAATCCGGCCGACCGAAGGGCTGCCTGACGACAGGACAACCCATTTGTAAAGACTGCAGATGCATCCTTGAAGGACATCTAAAGATACACGAGGAGAAAATAGGAAAAGCTTTATTATAGATAGAGTAATACACAAGTAGTGCACGTTTTACTTCCTTAAAGATGTACCTTACTAGTGTATAAAAGCAGAGAATATAAACAATTGAGGTTGAAAGAATGCAAGGGAAGAGGGCAAGAGTTAAACGGGAAAAGATAATCTTCCCCATTGCATGACATGGTTTAGTATTACCCAATTTGGGCACTGCACAGCTATGCAGGTAAGGCTCATACATAATCCAAGCAGGAGGTTATATATCAAACTGGAAAGGAATTAAGAAAGCAAATTGAAATTCAAGAAATGTGTAGGATTCTGGATGCAGAGCCTTAAGGAGAACCATAACGTTTAAGTATTTCAAGAACTAAGCCAACATCGGAATGCAAAAGACAATTCTGCCGACAGGGATGACCAAGTACAGCAACAGAAAATAGGCAAGAGGTGGCTGGAATTAACAGAGAAACTGGCAAATGAACAAAGACTTTGGGAGAAAATAGCTACACAAAGTGGGATGAGACCAAGCTGTAGTTTGGACTGCATGGTAAAGATTGCCCATACTCCTTCCCTGGCAGAGATTTCCCTAACCTTAACTCATATCAGAGTGACACCTCCAGGTACATCTGCAGTCAACTCCATCTACACATCAAATATTGCTTGTTCATATTTGCATGAATTCCAAAACCATGCCATGTACAAGGTTTTAAAAGATTTCATCTTAAAGCTCAACACAATGGCAAACTGCATGAATAGTTGACCTCTGAAAGAGAACTGTTTTTATGGTATTTATACGGATAATTCATTTTTTCTAAATCTCAACAACCAATTAACAGACTGAATTCAACCTCTTATGAAAGCTCTCAGCTAGATGAATAAAAGTCTGCTGACAGCATGTGCTTAACTTGAGTGGTTGAGATATTTTAAGCTGTTTACAAAATGTTACACACTTACTCAGTTTACTATGACTTATAAAATTCAGTTTAAGACCTAGAACCTAAAGAATACTACCATTATAAAAAGTGTACGTTGAGTTTGCCATTGATACTTCTTTCATAACCCCTATGGTTCCAGAGATAAACATTTGTTTGAAATGGGAGGACAATTTGATTGACAAAAGGTTTGGGCTCTGCCCATTGGAAGTTGGTTCAAACTTCCCAGGCTCCATTGGAGTGAAGGAGTTAAGATCTAGATTCAAATAAATTTCCACCAGTCCAGAAAACAAGCTGTTAAGGGATTAGTTAGTATGGCATACAAAATACTGAATGAGAACGAGATCAGATGTTACGAGTAGGAAGACAAATGGAATTCGCAAAGGAGTAATGCTTGTACTACTGCAAGCATTACAGATGCAATTTGGTTGGGGTTAAAATTATCTGAAATCCCAGCATCTGAGACTTTTTCCTCAAATAGACAGCAAATGCAGGTGTGATGGAAAACAGAGAATGGTGACACATTTAACAAGTCAGATTATCAAACGCCCGGCCAAATACGGTCAGAAATGACAGGGAAGCAAACTGCTGTAACCAAGGAAATTACTCTACATGGAACACAGGATCCAAAATTACCTATACACAGTAAAGCCTGAAGTCTAAATGCCATTTTCTACCAAAATGACAAGCTGCTTTAAAATGAACCAAGGGTGGGATCTTTAGAAAAAGGAACTAGCAAATTAAATGAAAATAAATGGAATTTGTGGAAATACATGCAGAATATTTAGGAGGAATGAGATTTAAGGAAAGACACAAATCTGTTTGCTAGACTGAATTAAAAATTTAATGTATGAAAAATGTTGAGATAATTTTTCTGTGAATGCAAGCACGAGTAAGTTGTGAATTTAAAGGCGCTTCTACAACTGCCATCTTTGCAGCTTGCTGTTATGCTTTGTTGAAGGGGTCAAACCCTAATGTAACCCCAATATAAACCTTCAGTGTGTTTCCTGATGCCATAGTACTCCATGCTTCAAGCACATGCAAGTGACCCCTCTCTGGCTTGTCCATGACTCAAAACTGCAAATGGGCAGGTCTTACCTACATAAGTTATGGGACCTCAACCATGTGCTGACAGTTGGCACAGTGCATCCAAGTGCACCATCCCTTCTTTGCCATTGTGCTACTCCACTTATGTTCAAAGCTACTAGAAAAGTAGTTTCTGTAGTGCAGGCAAGCCTTCTATAAATGCAATTCTCATGTCCCCACAGTAGAGGCATCAGTTGCATTCCCATATGCTAATGTACATACCCCAAATCACATCAGTGAAAAGGTAAAACGCTGCCAAAACTGAATGGCAGGCTTTACACATTGCCATCACTCTAGGGACACAAATGGACAAAAGTACACTTCATACACATTACACAAGCGAATATTTGGCAAGTCACCTTGATACGGTCGTCCATATGCATGAGTCAGTAACAAGATGGCACAGTGCATACCATGTTTAGAAATCTAGAAAAAACTCACCATAACATTCTTTTGCAAGCTACTTAAAGCATTAAAGACTTTAGCAAAACCAAGTTTGTCATCTAAACCACAATACACTTGTATCATGCAGGTACTTTTGAGAGCTATAAAAAAGCATTCATGACAGAGGTCCATTCACTTTCTTGCAACAGTAGTGAAAGTGCCCAGAGGGGGAAAAAAACTAGAAGTTATGTACTCACCATAACATTCGATGTGGTCCATCTCCTCACATTCTTACTCACGGGTTCTGAGCTGAACATCAGCTCAGACTCTGCCAACTTCTTTTTCTAGCACGAAGTCTCCAATTGGCTGGGCTAACCTGGTATCCCATGTTGCACTGCTCCCTAGCCCCAGATCTAGTTTGCAGCAATCCATAGTCACACCTCATGCACAACCACAGTTCAGTAAGGTAGAACACTATCCAGGGTAGCAAAGAAAAAACAACCAACACTGAAGGGTACTGAAGACCAATGTCCCGTCCAAATCCTCCAGGAGGGGGGACAGGTGGGAGGGAACGTAAGAATGTGAGGAGAGATGGACCACATACATCAACCGTTATGGTGACTACATAACTTCTAGATGTTATGTGATCCAATCTCGCCTACATTCTTACTCACGGGACAGCGTCCCCAGCACCTCTATCCTGTGAGGCTCAATGGAAGATGCTCCTGAGAACAGTGGAACCAAAGGAAGCCTGGCCCCTAGAAGCCACGTCTAATTTGTAATGAGTAATAAAGGTGTGGGGAGAAGCCCACGTGGCCACAGCACAAATTTCATCCAAAGATAGCCTGGAATGATAAGCTACTGAAGCGGAAACAGCCCTGGTGGAGTGAGCCTTGACGGAATGGTAAATTTCTGCCTGCTGACGAATAGACATAGGAGATGCAATCAAAAATCCATCTGGAAATTGTAATCTTAGAAATAGAGGAACCGGTTCTATTTTCTGAAAATAGAAATAGTTGGCCAGACTTACGAAGTTGTTTTGTCTAAGTAAAATCGAAGCTGCCTGTGTACGTCCAACTGATGAAATTTAAACTCAGCCTTGTTGGAAAATTGAGGGAAGAAAACTGGCAGCTCAATAGACTGAGATTAATGGCAGAGGTTACTTTCAGAAGAAAGGACGGATTAGGTCTCAAGGAAACCCTGTCCTTATGAAAGATTCAATATGGGTATTTGATGGACAAAGCTTGAATCTCCGACACCCGTCTGGCTGATGTGATGGCTATTAAGAATGCAGTCTTCCAAGACAGAAATTTTAATTCACAGGTGGCAGCTGGCTCGAAAGGTGAAGTCAGGGCTTGTAAGACAAAATTTAAATCCCATGGCATGATGGGTTCTGACACAGGAGGCCGTAGTAATAAGGAGGCCCTCAAAAAGGCCTTGCATAGTTTATGAGCCATGAGAGAAGGTTCATAAGAGGTATGAAAATTAGAAATAGTGGCCAGCTGGACCTTAATGGTCGCAGGAGCAGAACCCTGCTGAAAAAGTATGGATAAAAAATCTAAGACAGCAGGGATGGGGGCTGTGAAAGGATCCAGTCCCAGAGCCCAAATTGAAAATCTTTTCCACTTGCTGGAATAAATCTTCCTTGTAGAAGATTTATGAGAAGATAAAATGTGTACTACCTCAGGTGAAAAACGAAGTCTGACTAAAGATGGAAGTGGAGTAGCCAGGCTGTCAACCTGAGGGTCCGCAAGGAGGGATGGGACTGTCCCAACATGTCAGTAGGTCTGGTGCTGGGTCCAGAGTCCAAGGACTGTCCACTGCATACTGATGAAGAAAGGAGAACCAGACTTTGCGAGGCCAGTGTGGGGCAATTAGAATCATGTTGTTTCCCGTGGAAATGGCTTTCTGAATCACTCTTGGTAGCAGAGGAAACTGAGGGAAAGCACAGAGCAGACCGGGAGGCTACTCGTGGACTAGAGCGTCCCTAGGTGATTCCCCCTGTGGGGGGGGGGGGGGGGTCAGAGTGAAGTAGTTTCTGCACTTGGCATTGTGGGGATTGGCAAAGAGATTGCAGCAAGGCTGACCCCACCTGTTGAAAATCTGTTCCGCAACTCAGCGGTTCAGGGACCACTCATAAGGCATTAGAATAGATCTGCTTAGCCTGTCTGCCATCACATTGGCCTTCCCCGGAATGTGCGTTGCCACAAGGAACAGTCGGGAAGACACTGCCACACTCACATAGCCTCTCTGCATAGGGGGTAAGATCTGGTTCCCCCTTGCTTGTTCAGGTACCAACACCACGGACATGTTGTCACAGTGAATCGCAATCGTTCCTAGGGGGAGAGAGCTCTGCAGTTCTTGCAACGCCAGTAACACCGCTCTCATCTCTAGAACATTAATGTGCAGATGTACCTAGGGATCTTGCCACGTGCCTTGGACCATCCTGCCAAGATAATGACCCCCCACACCATCTGGGAGGAGTCAGTCGTCACCGTGGCACCTGGTGGCATAGGAATAAACGGATTCCCCTTGTTCAAGTTGGCATAGCGTAGCCACCAACAGAGGTCCTGTTTGCACCGATCGAGGAGTAGGATTAAATGGGACAGGGGAAGTTTCTGAAAGGACCACTGGGCAGAGAGGAGACACTGCAGAAGCCTCATGTGTAATCTGGCTAGAGGCACTAACATAATGGTGGCTGCCATGGATCCCAGGAGCTGTAGAACCCATCTGGCCTGAAACTTCTTGAGGGGTAACAACGCGCGAACCTGACCCTGCAACCCCTCTATCCTTTCTTGGGGCAGGAACAGCCGCATATGAATGGTGTCTAGCTCTGCGCCTAAAAATGTGACACGCTGTGAGGGCAGCAAGGCAGACTTTCCCCAGTTCAAGGTAATTCCTAGCTGATGACAAAGGGCAATGGTAGTTTCCCTGGCCTGAATGAGAAGATGCCTGGTGGGGGCGATGAGGAGCCAGGCGTCCAGGTATGGAAACACTTTGAATCCATGACGTCTCAGGTGAGTTGTCACCACTGCCAAACACTTCAACACTCTGGGGGCTGTGGTGAGACCAAAGGGCAGGGCACGAAACTGGAAATGACTGGCTCCCAGCCGGAAGGGTAAGTGACTCCTGGATGCCCTGTCCCTTTTGATATGGTAGTAAGCATCCTTGAGGTCGATGGAGCACATCCATACTTTTCCCAGTAACGGAAAAATAGACTGAAGGGTGACCATTCGGAACTTGGACTTTAGAACGTAGCAATTCAGTCGGCCGAGATCCAAGATGGGTCTCCGGTCCCCTGTTTTTTTTCGGCACCAAAGAGAGTCTTAAGTCCCTAATCCGATCTGGTCTGAGGGGACAGGTTGGATGACTTTCCAGCAACTTTGAAATTTCTAGTGTTGCGTGATCCCTTTGACTGGGTGGAGCGTCTGGGATTCTCTTGGCTAGAGGGGGGTCTGATAACAAGGGGATGGAATAACCTCCGGTAACTATTTGAAGCACCCATCGATCCTGAGTGATACTTGCCCAGGCTTCCGGGTACAACAAAATGCGGCCCCCGACTGGCTCCGGAATAGCACAGTCGGGCAATACCTCAGGGACGATGATAGGAAGGCCCGCGAAAGGAATCATGGTCTCCCGAATTGCGAGGGCCTCCTCTGCCCCTAGGGCGGCGTCACCCAGAATAGCCTCCCCCTCTGCCTCTGGAGGGGGACTCTCCTTGAGCGGCAGGGAAAGACTTCTGTGACTTTCTGAACCACATTTTTCCTCCCCCTCTGAGCCTTGGGGTAAGGCCTAGATGGAAGAGAAAAATGGACCCCTACGGCAGACAGGGTCTTTCCCTCTTGCTCGCATCTGGTGAGGGTGTCTTTCTCTTTGGTCCCAAAGAGTGAAGACCCATCAAAGGGGGAGTCAGTGAAGGAAGACTTTAAGGCCTCCACGAAATGACAGGCGCATCCAGGCTTGCCTCCTGAGGGCTACACCTGAGCTAGCTGCCCTGCTCGCCCCTTCAGCTGCATAAGATACGAGCCTCATGGACAAGTTGACAATAGAGCCAAGAGTAGACAACTGGGCATTTGGGCATTAACAGTCTGCGTTAACACCTCAGGTACGTTACCCGTTAGAGTATCTCCTCTTTAAGGAGATCTCTCTGGAGCCAAGTAAAATGACAAAGATAATTCAGAGACCGAAGGGTGAAGGTTGCTGGAGAGGGTACACTTCCCGTACCGATCCATACTCCTGGACTCCTTGTCAGGAGGACGGACAGAGGAAGAAGACTCTGCTACTTCCTGCTGAGTGGCTACCGCCGCCACCATGGCATCCACAGAAACCCCTTTGGACAGGAACGCTTTCCCAGGGGGAGCCGAAAGAAATTTATTAGGGCATCTGGGTACAGGTTCCACAGAGTCAGGAATCTCCCACACCCTTCAGACAGATCAAATCTAGGAGCTCATCGAAGGGTGGAGACACCCAGGAGGTGGAGGGTTGAGCCCCAAAGGCCTTGAGGAATAGAGACTCCTCCTCAGAGGGGGTTTTGGACGACCAGCCGCCTCTCTGCCTCAAAATCTCCAGGATGTCTGAGAAAGACGTCATTGGAGGACGACTTGGGGGACCCCTCTGACTCTTCGAGGTCGGTATCAGAAGTGAGATTTGTCCTGGGAGTCTGTGCTTCCTCTTGCACAACTTTTCTTGGGGGCTCCTCAGGCAGACTGAGAGGCCCTCAGAAAATTGGGGACCGCTCATGGGGGTATCCCCAGACCTTGAGGCTCAGTCAACAGATAGGGGGACATCAGAGGCTCTCGCTGGTGTGGAAGGGGATGGAATGACCGAGCCGGGTGATGTCACTGAAGATCTGGCTAGTGCGCTACTCATGGCCTTGAAGGCGGGTCCCCCCCGAATCAGAGGACCGACCAACCTCAGTGGCCACGACCGGAGTCCAAGTTAGAGTCGAAGCGCCGAGAGGGAGGCTCAGAACAGACATAGGTCCCAAAGTATCCCCCTCGGGTCTGACAGAGGAAACCAGAGTTCCAAAACCAGAGGATGGAGCCAACATGGTTGGAGCAGACTTCGGCACCGATAAAGCCTCAACAGGTATCGGAGCAGGCAGAACATTACCCGGAGCAGAACACTCCAGCTCCGAAGACAAGGAGGTGCTCGGAGGAGGAACCATCTGTGCACTCATCGGGACTGGCTCCGGAGCAGACTGGGTCAGAGCCGAAAATTTTGCCAACACAGGCGACTACAGGAGCCGCTGGACCACCCTATCCACATCCAAACCAGAGAGTCTGGAGGATTTGGAGGAGAGAAGGTGATTGATCTATCTGGAGATCCATGTCTAACACTAGGAGACCGGCTCCAAATGGGCTCTAACAGAATTGGAGCAGAGGCCGATTCAAGAACCACAGCTAACTCTGCGGCCCCGAGATCAAGGGAGCCGAGGAGGTAGAATCCAATTTGGTAGAATTCTCCGGTGGTTCCAATGAAACAGATGGAGCCGGAGATCTCTTAGCCTTAGAAGTCTTGACTTTAGTTTGTGAACCAGAGGAAGTCCAAGGACTCCTCAAAGGAAGGCTTTGGAAGACCCTTCAGTACAAGTTTACTTCTTTCCTGTAGCACCCTCGGACTGAAGGCGTGACAAAAGCTACAGGACTCTTGTAAATGTATAGCCCCCCAGGCAGTATACACAAACTGAATGTCCATCTGTTATGGACATCTTGTAGCTGCATTTAGAACATTTCTTAAACCCAGAGGGTTTATGTTCCTTTTGCTCCTTTGACATATCAATGAAAACTGCACACAACACAAACAAGCAACAGGACCCTAGTCCAACAATGGCTAAGGCGGGAAACTACTGCTAACTACTGACAAGAATCTCTAACTTAAAAGATTCTTGAGACTACTAACCCACACACAGAAGCGAGGAAAAACAGCTTTTTTTACACAGGAAAATTAGGACAAAAATATACAATGGAGGGAGGACTAGGTCCTCCAACTTAAACTGGCCTAGCCCGTCAGAACAGAGGGATACAGTCAAAAATCACTCACCACAAGACACGCTAAACAAGAGCAAATAGCTATTAAGATAGCTTTTGTGAGGAAAAAACACAATATTCAGTGAGAAAAAAAGTTTTAAAGCTACCTAGCCACAGCCAAGTGAGACCACGTCCTAGCTACACGAGCGGCAAATGAGATCTGGGGCTATGGAGCAGTGCAACATGGGATACCAGGTTAGTCCAGCCAATTGGAGACTTCATGCTAGAAAAATAAGTTGGCAGAGTCGGAGCCAATGTTCGGCTCCGAACCAGTGAGTAAGAATGTAGGTGAGATTGGACCACATAACATCTATGCATTACAACATGACATGGAACTGCCACAGAAGATGCTTCAATGACACTTTGGCAAAATACTGGGGGTGGGGATTGTTGCTGGCAGAAAATGTCAACTACAAGCAACACAATATACAAAACCGATGCTCCCCTCCACATTGCTACAGTGTTAACTACATTGTACTGATGCTTCAGGTTTCCATGTTGCTGGTTTTCTTACGGTCTACAAAACCCAAGAGAGTCTACCTTTAGGAGCAAGGCTGTAAATACTGAATCATGGTGGTACCCACATAGCTTGGCTGTAGCTTTCAAGCTAGGCATGCAAAGGACAGTGGCCATGGTCCTTGATCTGCTTCATGGCCCATTAGATGGTAAATCACACCACTGGAACCCAATGATTAAAGACTCTTACAAATGCTTCCACTGATCAACACTAGTTAACAGCAAACAGGGAATATGCACTGCTGTCCTAAATATACATGAAACATTCCTGCACAGGAGAGGACTACATATTGACCACTTACCTAGCACTTCAAGACCCTTTCTCAGCACTCTGTCAAAGTCTTCAGTGCCCCTAATCCCTGGCAATGATCTTTCAAAATAAATTTCATGCACAGGATTCAAGGCAGGTTGGTAGGAATGCTCCAATTCCCCACAGCTGCTGTCCTGGCAAGGTAGTACACCATATCACTACCCTAGATAGGGCTAGGGACCAGCAGCAAAACAGTATGAGATACTGGCCAGTTAGAGGCAGATACCAGCAGCATGACAATCTACAGTGCTATCTATACCTTCGCTAATGAGAGAAAAAAATACCACTAAAGATCTTAAGTGAACAAAGAACTTAACCATTTAACAGTAACTGAACGGATACGAGGAACAAGTTACAGATGTCAATAGTCTTGCATCAGGACTCAGTTCTAACTCTTGCTCAAAATCTCTCCGGAACCAGCACGTTTTCACATACAGATTATCCACACTTTCTGAACTGTGAACATATGACTTCCCCTGTAATTACATGCAATTAAAACTGCATTCTCCAGTAAATATTCTCTATATTATATGCAACAAATTCTTCCTGTTAAAATGCAATCAGTTACCTACAGTGGATATTAAAAAAAAAAAAAAAAGTGTACACACCCCTGTTAAAATGCCAGTTGTGATATAAAAGAGACCACAATAAATCATTTCAAAACTTTCCCCACCTTTAATGGGACCTATAACCTGTACAATTCAAATCAGTTAGGGGAAAATATAAAAAATAAAAAACATACAATAACCTGGTTACACAAGAATATACACTCAAACTAATACTTTGTTGAAGCACCTTTTATTTCAATTACAACAGGCTTCTTGGGTACACACCTGCCAATTAGAGACTAACCCCAAATGAAGTTCAGCTTTCCTGGTAGGACTTTCCTGACATTTACTCAGTTGCCTGCTACAGCAAAAGCCATAATTCGCAGAGAGCTTATAAAACAAAGGAATCGCCCTGTTGAAAGGTATCAATCAGAAGGGTACAAAAACATTTACACAGCATTGGATACACCATGGAACAGTGAAGAGAGTCAAAAGTGGAGAAAATATGGGACAATAGTGACGTTGCAAGGAACTGGATGTTCCTCCAAAATTGATAAGACTAGACTAAAACTTGTCAAGGAAGCTGCCAAGAGACTTACAGAAACACTGAAGGAGCTGCAGGAATTTCTGGCAAGTACTCATTGTCACATGTAGTACATAACCATCTCCCATAGTCTCCATATGTCTGGACTATGGGGTAGGGTTGCAAAATATTTTTTTTTTTTTTTTTTACGCAAAACACCCAGGGCCGGCTAAAATTTTCAAAATACATAAAGTCTCCCAAAAGCATGTGGGAAAATGTGTTGTCTGATGAGACCAAGGATGAACATTTTGGCCACAATTCCAAAAGGTACGTTTGTTGCAAAAACACTTTGCATCAAAGCACCAACCCCATGGTGAAGCATGAAGGTAGCAGCAGTAAAGGTGGAAGGAATTATGAACAGTTCCAAATACCAGTCACTTTCAGCCCAAAACCTTCAGGTGTCTGCTAGAAAGCTAAAGATTAAGAGGAATTTCACCTTTACAAGAAAATGACCCCAAGCATACATCCAAATCAACATAAGAATGGCTTCACCAGAAGAAAATTAAAGTTTTGTAATGGCACTGCCACAGCCCAGACCCAAATCCAATAGAAAATCTGTGGGGTGATCTGAACAGGGCTGTGCACAAGGGGTGCCCTTGCAATCTGACAGATTTGGAACACTTTTGCAAGGAAGAGTAGGCAAACATTGCCACGTCAAGATGTGCCATGCTGATAGACTCCTATCCAAGAAGATTAAATGCTGTAATTGAATCAAAAGGTGCTTCAAAAAGTATTAGAGGGTGTTCACACAAAGTACTAGTTTAAGGGTGTGCACACTTGTGCAACCAGCACATTGTAAGTTATACCCCCCCCCCCAAACAGATTTTTCAATTGAATTGTACAGGTTTATAGGTCACATTAAAGATGGAAAAGTTTTGAAATGATTTACTGTGGTCTCATATCACAAAAGCCTGCCATTTTAATTGGGGTGTGTACACTTCACTATTTTACAAAGCTTAAATACAGCTCTGTTACATGCCAAATTAAGGAAAACAGTTTCTATGCTGATTATGCAAGAGTGCAACAATTTTAATTACACAGTTCATACCAGGAGCTACTTAACCGCAATTAGCTAAACCACGAGCAGAAACGAGTGGTCCGGCTTGGCTTTCAAATACAGAGTCAGGTCCACTAATGGCATGATACTTTACAACTTGAGCAGTAGAAACGCTTCAGATTCAATAGGGGTACCATTTAAATCAGACCTGGCACCCATGTTCTTATGGACAGAGCTTATATAAATGCCTGGCCCTCAATGTCCTACTTGAATGCAGGACATTTAGGAAAATGTTGCTAGGCTTAGAAAGGCCCCCTGGCTCATTAACCTAAAAGCTGTCTATGAATTTTTTTCATAGTTCGCCACCAGTAGGCAGCCCCCCTCCAGCCAGACTTCCAAAGTCTAGACATCCTCAGGGAAAACCCAATTTCCCCCACCCAGCATGGGAGTCTAACCACCAGCTAGAAGGGAGACTGTTCAAGTTCATTACTTTGAATTCTTAAAGCTATGTTAGCCTTCTTCCCTGGATGGTCCCTTTATGCTGCAATTTGTGGAAATAAGTTGGAAGTCGGAAACTATACTGAAACTTTCACTGCACCTCAATGAACACTTATTTGAAGTCTGACCACCATCTTAATAAAGCCCAGAGTACTCCTTATAATAATATTGATTTAGGACTACATAAAAAAAGTAGTATACAAAGTTGTTTCTTTGAACATTAATTCAGAGATTCAAACTGGTGCCCACTGAAGGCAAGCACAAGTGTGCTCTTAGGCTTCTGCTTCTCTAAGGGCAAGTGCATTTTACCTCTAGGATAGCAGGAGAGGTCAGAGAGGATTCCAAGAACCCTACAACTGAGCAGTGGGGCAACAGTATGCATTACTAAGGAGTAGCCAAAGCACAGGTAGGGGAGGGAGAAATGACACCTACAATCTCTCCATCTCAAAGACCAGTAAGGTGAACGTTTGCTTGAGAAAAAACAGTGGAGACATCTATTGCAGTGGCATCATATTCCATCTACCCATTTTTAGTACTACACCGTCCATCCCAAGTATTAGAAACTTTAGTACTCATCCAAGAAAGGGTATTTTAAAAACAGTTAGCTACCCTTGGAAGCTGATCAAAAGAATACTAGAAAAGGGAGCCATAGCAAAGTCTTCTCTACTGCAGGACTGCACTTCAAACTTGTAATGATCAAGGACTGCCATGTATATAGTTGCTTCACAGAATGCAAGTAGACAGTCCCAAACAAAGGTTGCAGTAGTGGTAGTTCTCTTCCATAGTGTGTGCTTACATTTTGCCTTGAGATTCCACGAATGCTATTCCAATTGCACAAATTAAGAATTGCTGTAACAACCTTGTTAGCCCAACCAAGAAAGCAGACCATTGGATACACCAAATCTTTTAGTATGTACATCACACTACACCCACTTGTATAGATCAAATGCAGTATATGCTCTCCCCTTCTGGCATGAAGCCATACAACAGTTAGATTTCCGGACAGTGCCAGGACCTTGTAAAGAGCTTTGTTCCAACCCTTTAGAGCATCATGTAGGCATAAGTGTCATGATATGCAGCCCAGACACCCTCCAGACAAACCGTAACCATGATGAAAGACCAGGAAGACATGAGGGTAACAGATTCAAATTGTGATCAATCTTAATCATAAGAGTAAGGGGGATAAAGTGCAGTATTCCTCAGAAAGGGTACTGAAAAATGATACTAAGGCTCAGAAAAAGGTGTCAGAAGATGCACTAGCCCATTTACAGCTGCCCAAGTTTACCCCTATAATGGAGCACCACTGTATAGAAATAAGCCTCTAAAGCTCTTAAAACTGCCCATCCCCGTTCATGGAAGCTTGGGAGTTTTGTATTAAACTAGGTCACAGCAAAAGTCTCTAGTTTGCCCAGAGAAAAAAGTGCTCCTTTTTGTGCAGCATATAACCATGGTGGTTTGCCACTTCCTGCATCATGCCATCCTGAATACCTGCAGGGTCTTAAAAATAATTTCCTTTAGGCCAATGAGCTTGCTCATAAATGAGATCAACTGTCTAGACACAAGCTAGGTCTAAAAGAACCCAATGAAAGGGTCTACACTACCCGAAAGCGTAACAGTTTGACAAATCTGGTGGGTCAACTGAATCACCTCCTTATAGGGAGGGGATCAAGGTACTGATGTTATTCCTAAACTACTATTTTCCTCACACAAAGGAAATGTACGAGCAGACAGGCTCTCCTAGTTACACCGGCAAAAGATCAAACTGAGGAACATTATCTTGAAGCAGAAAGTTTTTACCACCTTTAAATATGGTTGGTAGGATCAGAGACTTGGGTCAGGCAAAGAATAGTACTGCATCTCCTCTGTGGGTGCTTGGGTTAAGCAGCTGTCTGATAGCAAGTGAACACAAATCAGTCTGAGGTGATTACTTGTGCAAAGCACTTAGTAAACACTGGGTGCAGTAGAACAAATAGCACAGTGATGAACAGGTAGTGCTGTGCAGGCAAGCTTTCTTCAAACCCCAGGTCAAGAAGTAGGGTGTCCAATAGTATCAACATTAGAATACACTGAAGAGTAAAACTGTATTAAGTACCCTGGTTCAGAAACCATTAACATTTTTAACTGTTCCTTTAAAAGTACTCATGGCTTTGCAGAGCAGGAAATCAGTAAAAATGGTATAGGTATTCCTGGAAGGCACTGACTATCTTATCCACTTGTCCAGGAGACATTCAGAAAGTTAAGACAGGATGTGGAGTGACTGCAGTCAACCACAGCTACCACCATCCTGGCGGTGTGGGTTGCCACCACTCCCCTTACCCTATCACCTGCCCTGGCCTCTTGCAACCCCTACTTGGCCCTTAACTGCTTTCGATAAAAAGCAATAGTTTGAGCATGTGAGAGGAATGGGCATATGAAAGCCTGTTTTACCCATGTTCCATTCAATTTCCTGGGAAGCTGGCCAGGCAGCCTAGCCTTACCCAAAGAGCTGTTAAAGCCTGCTAAATCCCCTAGAAGGGCCCAAATCCTCAGCCAAGCAGATTTACAGACCACTGCCCCTGTGGCTACTTCCCCTATTACTACTCATAGAAGCATTTGTTTGCGTCAAAGGAAGTTTGAATTAACCAACTTTAATCCACAAGGCCTCTGGCATCGCATTAGCCGTATTCCTCTTGCCTAAACTGTTATATCCACGTAGCATCCATAGATTGTCTTTTAAACTATGGTAAAAAGTTAGACCAGACTAATACAGGTTTATAAAAATGTCTTTGTAAAACTAGAGTTGGATACTGCATGACCTAGCATGCAGCTTTAAAGTGATTCTGCAACACAGATAATGTACTTAAACAGATACAGTATGGACCAGAGTAGTTTAAAAATGAATACCACCACCAAGATTGAATAAAGACTGAGGCAGTAGCTTCTAAAAGCCGACAGGTAAAGGAAGCTCAGCAAGAGAAGTGTAAATGTTCTACATGACCAGTTACTTAAGCTTTGGAACCATACACCACTTTTTATGCATAGGTTATTTGTGCATTAGTGCAGATTACTTGCACTACACTGCTGAATTTAGCATATTAATTTACACTTCAGGCACTGGGATGTTTTGGTTTACTCAGTGCAGGAAATTCCTGCTCAAAGATCCTCTAATATACTAGATTACCTGCGGGGAATCTCATCGTCACCATATTGGACTGAAACGGTATAGGGTCCTTCCCGGGTAGGAACATAACTCACTGTGTGGGTACCATCTCTGTTCTCAACAACTTCCACAGGTTCAACAATACCTGCCAAAAAAAGCAAGAAGTTAAAACTCCTAGAAATACTTTTCCTGCTATGAACTTTGAAATGTCTTGCCTGCAGTTAATGTAAATTTCTATGAACTCTGCAACAATGAAACCCGGCCACACACAGCAAAATAGCACAGTACAAGAGATCCTCCCTGTGCTAAACCCAAGGCAGTACATGACTGCTTGTGCAATAATCAGAAAAGGCAGAGGCTTGTATGCTAAACTACAGCAATGAATTTAATAGACATCAAAATACTACAAATACACAAGACAGTCATACTAACCTTTGGGCCCAAGAACTCTGACCAAAAGGGGAGCCACTCCAGCCTTGCTCGTATCGACAGTAAAAGACTGTGGGACATTGGCACGAACCCCTGTTCCCAGTCCTGCTCCTGTGCAGGCAACTCTGGTAGCGTCTATCACATCACTGACTGGAACTTTAAATGGACTTCCTAAACAATGACACAGCAAAGACTACCATGAGTACCACAATGACACAGCAAAGACTACCATGAGTAGCACAATTACACAAGATCAAAGAACTTAACTGTCACTAGCAAATTAAGTCAAGACAAGAGAACATTACTCAAATCATATCACGGAGGCTCAACCATCCTTGTCCCTACCTGTTGGCTTTGACTAAAGGGCCTCAATTCCAGCAACATAAATGACAATGGTGTTTGTATTGCAGCAATGTTTCACACCCAGATGCCCCAAGATATCAGTGTGCTGCTTTGCTACAAAGGTTTCACATGCTTGAAAGTTCACATGCACCTTGAAAGGATAACAGATTTTGTAGGCTGACAGTCTCTACAGGATCTTCTCACTGACTTGCTCTACAACACCCAACTCACTTTAAACCAAGGAATACACAATGCTGCAACTCCAAGGCAAGAATGAGTCAACTGGGTGCAGAATGGAAGACAACTGGACCAATCTTGCAGGCCAACTAACCTTCTGCACTGCAGGGTAAAGGAAAGCAGAGTGACAAGTGCATTCCAGAGCACAATAAGCAATATATACCAGGGTATTGACTTGGAGTGAAGACCCTCAGGCCACACCCTAAATCGGCTATCCTTTTATTGCATGCCCCTGACATACTTTTACATGAATGCAACAAATGTCACCTATACAAACTGAAGAGGTGTACCATGACAATAAAAAGTCACCTACACAACCACCATCTTTAACGGAGACAATGACCAGGCCAGGGTGTTAAAGCTAGTCAGAAGCACTCACTGCCACAATGAACCACTTGCTACTGCTGCACAAGTTATTTGCTCTTCTTAGTGCTGCAGTTACTCAAAGTATCAGGAGCAACAAACAAGGTTCCCCACTCTTTCTGGTCTGACTAGATTCCAGTCTTAGAGGGACAAACGCAAACTTGGCACTCCACTTACCTGGCACTTGCTGACCTCCATATGTAACATTCAGGTTGTATGTACCAGGTTCATAGGGTACGTACTCCACTGTACAGCTACCATCCTTGTTATCTGTGCAGGACATCTTTGCTTCTGAGGGGCCTTCCACTGCCAATCCAAGTCCTCCTGTACCAGCACCTCTGTACAGAGTAAAATATTCTACTTCAGTTTGTCTGCGGGCACACAATATACAATTACTTTCAGCATGAATACCCTACACCTTCAACCTTCCATCTCCCAAACATGCACCACCACTTCTCAATGTGCAAAAAGTTTTAAACATTGATGATTATGGTCCATTACTTACTATGGATAACAGTTAACCAAATGTGAGAGAAGCTATGCTGACTGAGGATCTGATTAAGTCAATAAGGAGAATTAGTCAAGGAGGCGCACTTCAGTTAGGCTTCATTCTTTCAGTGCTGCCAAAGATTACAATTTGAAGTCAGTCTATAATCAGTGTGGTCAACATGACAGCCACCTGAATTATAGCACCCAAGCACTGCATTTTAAAAACTGACCAACTACGTATGTGGCAGACTTGTGTGCAGGAGACACAACTCTGGTTTTACAGGCCTGCTGTGTGGCACTACTCATGCCCATGTTTGGTTACCAACTAGGTTTACTCAGTGGCATGTTAGGCTGTGAAATTCTAGCCAAGCCAATGCTATGGGATAGCATTGTGCACCAAACTACTCCAATTTTAGCAGACATAACAGTTATACACTTGCTTTAATAAGTATCAGCCTCTGCAATACAAAATCATCTACTAGACATATGGACCAAAGATTTAGAAGCAAACTAAGCTTCTCTAAAAAACAAAAGTGGAGAATGACTGGTTTTAATATCCACAAGGACAGCTTTCAATTCCCCATGAGCTGTCCTGTCACTTAGCTCTTGCACGAGAATCTTGGTTGCAACCTGTCTGGCATTTCAAGAAAAGATGTACATTTTCTTGTAACCCATACCCACATTTAACCCCCTTGTAGTGCAACCATTTACCACCTCTCTCAACATTACATTATACATCCTACAAGTTTCACCGAATGTGAAAAACAAGGAGTTTAATGTTTTTTTCTTTCCAACTAAAATACAGCCTTTCATGTACTGTGCAAGCTGCGGTACAGCCTAGCCAGGCATCTAAACCCATTACCAGCCTTACAGCCTGCAAGTACACAGCTTGTCATTGGACCCGCTCAATTGAAGTCGCACATGTGTAGCAATGGTGTCTGTTACGCAATGCTCATTTCTGAGGGCCATCCTAATGCTTCAAGCCTTGTCCTGTAACCACAGCATTCACAAAGCTCTGCAGATGTTCAGCATCCTCATACATCCAGCTGATGGATGCCTCCACCTCAACAGGAGATTCCCCAATCTAAAATGTCAAAGCAAATTCTTTAAAGAAACTGGTATTGGAGCATGTGGTTCACAAAATTTTAATTCTACAGTTTTAATATGCCCATAATATAACCCATCAAAATGTTAATCATTCCTTTCTTTACTGCATTTGTCTATGTTTCAACTCAAGACTGCAAATGAATCTCCTTGCCTGCTAACTGTGCTCAAACCATTAAACTTAAAGGTGTCACAACTGGTTTTAAAAATGTAGATTCCCTTTCAAGTAGACTGTTAACTATCAACACAGCTTCACACACTCCAATAACCTCCACCAGTACATGCTTCAAAGTTAATTTGAAATATTAGCTTTGGTTTACCCATTTAGTAACTCTGGTCTCCATCACCCACAAGCACCCTTAACAGCTCACTTTAAAAAAAAAATACAAACCATCCATCTGTATGGAGACCACAAGCCAACTTGTATGCAGAGGCTCAATTATATGCAAAAATTCATTAAAATTTCTCCTGTGGACTCAGCGACTGAACACTTCATTTCTAGTACACTGAACACTTGATTTCTAGTACACTGCTGCAAATTTACAGTTTCCCAAAGCAACACTACATTAGTCACCAATAAAGTTCTCCAATATAATCTTCTGGCCAGGTAAGAAAGTTATGATGCGAACAAAAGCCAAAATACCCCCACACAAGCAGATAGGAAACGCCAAATACGGAGATGAAAAAAGTTTAACATGTCCTGGTACCTCGGCAATTCGCCTTAAATGAACACCACACCATACAAACCCCATCTCCTTATATACAATGAACTAACTCATTAATCAATCAATTCATTATTATTTAAACCTACAGCAGATCATTAAAGTTCAAAATTACAACTCATTTAAAATTCAAGAAAATACTGAACAGTAAATAGACATCGCTTAATAAAACTTTACATTGACAAGTCTACCACTTCTACCTTAATAGGACAAATAGTGAACTTCACAATACAAAATTTCAAAATGCTTGAATACCACAATACAAAATTTCACAATAAATCCCAATGTCTAAACTTATAATGGAATCCCAGTGTAAATTCATACCCCCTCGGATATAATGTATGATAGTCAAGAATCATTTTGTATTCTAATCTATTGAGTTCAGCTTTAAAATTACCAATCTCAAAATGTGGTTTAGCCAATACACTAAAAACGAATTCACCAGTATTGCTGTTATGCACATTAACAAAATGTGAGGCCATGGGGCTATCCATGTTCCCCCTTCTTACATCCCCCAATGTTCAAGGATGCGAACTTTTACCTTCCTAGTGGTTTGGCCAACATACCAAAGTAGCTTAGCACAATCACACCCCAAAACATAAACCACCCCTTGCGACAAAATCAAACCTCTCAAACGCTTGATACTTCTTCCCATTAATTTTCTTTCCATGTAGATTTCTAACCCTATGACATACAGAACACCTTCCACAATGTTGCATACCAACATTCAAAACATCTGTTGGATACTCCAACTTTTTACTTAAGTTCCTTCAAGTTATTAAATCTACTATAAGAAAAAGTAATGAGTCTCGGAAACAACCCACAGTCATATCATCACAAACTAAATGCCAAAATTATCTGAAAATTCAGAATACTTTGATACAAAAAATAATCTGTCCTCTTCATTTGAAACTGAGCATTGTTTGCTGTAGTCCTTTTTTATTTTATTTTCTGTCCTCCACATAACCTATTCTTAATACCTATGAAACAGAAAAAACTTAAAAAGAATCCACAAATAGGCATGCAAACCAGAATAATCTGTTTGAAATATAACTTTACTTTAAGCACTTTTCATACGTAATATGTACGAACTTCTTCAGAAAGTTTCTGAAGTTTGTACATAGTACGTACAAAAAGCGCTTTGTTATATTTCAAACGGATTATTCTGGTTTGCCTGCCTATTTGTGGATTTTTGAAGCTATTAATACCCAACAGCATTTCCTCCGAATACACTCTGGAAGAGAGAGAGTCTTAAAACACTTCACCAAGTACCTCATCCCACAATTTTGAATCAGAGGTATTCCTCGAGATTCTTTTAAATCCCCCTTCAGGCAATGCTTTAATCAGATGTGGAGGATGCATGCTGCTAGCATGCAGAAAATTATTCACAGAGGTGGGTTTCCTAAACGGTCTAAATTGCACCTTATAATCCTCTCCAATGTAAAATTCTACATTCAAGAAAGAATTTTTTTCCTTTGAACATTCAAAAACAAAAACTAAGCCCATGTGAATTCTTGTTCAAATCCTGCATAAAGCCATCAAACAAGGCCTTCCCTTACACACACAAATAAGATAGTCAATATATCATTTATAAAAAAAACTACATTGACAAAAAAGTATTTTGAAACAAATTTCTTCTCCAATTCCCCCATGTATATAACAGCATAGGTCAGAGCAAAAGCCGCTCCCCATAGCTGTTCCTTTAACTTGAAAGGTAAAAATCCTTCTTCCATACAAAATAATTGTGTGTAAGACTATATTCCAATAACGATAACAAAAACCTCGTTAGAGGGCCTTCACCCATCATCTTTTTCATGGCTTCCAGGCCAACGCTTATCAAGGTTGGCATATAAAGAACATCTACTGTAGCCCAATACAATTAATCCCACATCATCCCCCGCAATGCCCCACACACACCTTTGGTATTTTTAACATGGGAGATCACCCTGGGTAAATAACCTTTGAAATGAAAAAAGAAACTTGTTGGTTCTTTCAATACAAGAACCAACCCCCGAGATGATGGGTCTTCCCTGGAGGATGTATTTTTGGAATTGCATAGATATAGAGATGCCTTGGTCACCAGTAATTTAACATCACTGCTCAAAAATAATCAAGTCTTTCTCCTCTCTCACTGCTCAAAAATAATAAAGTCTTTCCCCTCTCTCAAGCAATTCAACAAGTTCATCTGTGCACTTAGTGGGTTATGATTCAATTTCCTATACAAGTCTTCTCTAAGCAATATTTCACATTGTCCATGACTACCCAATTGCCTCCTTTATCAGCAGGTCTCACTGTCACTTTAACTTGGTTCTGAATTCCTTTAAGGCAAGCCATTCATTCTTAGAAAGATTAAATAACCTCTCTTTTCTACAAAAATCTACATATTCTCTTTCAATGCTTGCACATACCACATGTTCAAAAATATTAATGGCTGTCTAACATTGGAGGCAAAAAGGTACCATTAGAGAAACAAGGCAAACCTAAACGTGCATAGCCCACCCCAAACAGTCCATCTGAGATATTACCATCAATTACATTTTCAAAGGTCAATTCTTTATGAATGTCAAATACTCAGATTAAACAGTTCATCATCATCATCTTCCACAATCCCATTTAAAGTACCAACACATATCTGAATTGCGTTCAGAAAAATAAACCTTCAAATTCAATTTGCGGACAAACCTTCTAATATCCAAAATTAGATCTGCTAACATGGGCAGTTTAGTAGGTATAAATTAGTACCTTTACATAAAACGCTACAAAAATTCCTTGGACAAAGTAACATTGGAAAGGTGAATAATGCTCAGGTTATCACGAGTGGAAAAACCACCCTCACCATTAATGCCATTAAAAAAATCCAGTGAACTCGCATTGATGTCCGAATCATGAATAAATGTATTGCCATCAATACAAGCTGAACTCAAAGGATGGGAAGCATCAAAGATTCTTACTTTTTATTTTTGTGAAAAAAAGTCAACTTCCCTTGATTCTTTCTTGAACGGGTCTGCACATTTGAATTCATTTTCTTGACGCTCTGATCGAATTTACCAGTCTCAGCCCATTCAGTTGAACCATCTGTTCTGGCGTCTTCAAAAGATACACTCTTCCGACTACCAACAGTCTCCATAGATGAACAAAACAAACAGTCCTCACTCCTGGGCATGCGCATCTTGGTGTTCTGATGCAGACAGCAACCTTTACGTGGCCAATTAAATACTTCGTTTTTTTCATAATCCCTAATCCCTTATGCCCTGTTAAGTTTTGATCCCTCTCCCCATAACATCATTTTCTACTTTATTTTTTCATGGATAGTTCTGAAAGTACCTTGAAAGACGTTAGGTGGGGTTTTGTTCATCAACTCATGCTGTAATTCAACATCTTTACGTAGATTGTAAACAGTTCTATTGTTTCTCATTTTAAGCCAATTGAGGGTGCATTCTTGTGCAACCTGTCTCCATTCTGAAAGCAGGTCACTCATCCTCACCAAAGCCGCCAGCAGGCAGCCTATCAATGCACAGCCTTCTAGGGGTAATGTTCAAGGAAACCTTTTTCAAGCAGTTTAGAATCATAAAAAACGGTCACCTCTTTGGACATCAACCTCTCCAACGGAACAAAATCATCCGATCAGGAATCTGTGACACTGGCAGATCATAAATCTGAAGCAGCAAATTTTCGTTCTCTCCTTCACAAATTCAGTGAATAAATTCTCACCACAGGAACTTCCTTCTGCTAGAATATGATCCATGAGAAAACAAAATGATGCGAACAAAAACCAAAATACCCCACACTACAAGTAGATAGGAAACGCCAAACACAGAGATGATGAAAAAAGTTCTCTTAATATGCCCTGGTACCTCGGCAATTCGCCTTCACTGGAACACCTCACCATACAAACCCCTATCTATATCTGCTTGTAGTGTGGGGTATTGTTCAGGTAAGAAAGTTCCCAGCTCATTAAAAAGTCTATGTAACAAGGCCACTATAACCCCACTATAACCCCACTTTTTAAACAAAACTGCATGGCTACACAAAAGTACATATTCATACAAACCTGGTCTCCACAGTGAACTGGTTTGGCTTGTTTGTAATTCCATGCTGAATACCTGGCCCATGAACTCTAACCCTGGATGGGTCGCACCCTTCTGTCACTGGGACCCTGAAAGGGCTGTTTGGAACAGGACTACCATTGTATGTCACATCAACTGAGTGGATACCTGTCAGCAACAAAAAAAATTCTGCAGTGAAATGGGTTCAAGCACACTACTGGCAGAAAAAATGCAACAAGTCAGTTTCATTAAAAAGGGACCTCAAATTAAAACATGATTTTACAGAATCTAAGACCTGCCAGATTGTACTTCATAATATACAAAGATTGGCACCCCTCAAATGATTTAAAGGATTTTCCTCCTCTTCATGGAGAAGTGTAGCTTCCCTAAAATCTACCTTCTCAATCTGTAATGCAATCAATGAAAATTTCAATAAGTGACACTACTGCAGTTATTAAAAATTTTAACTGTTAATTCTAAGAGATACAGAATCTGATCACGTCTCAAGTGCAGGATCACAAAATTTATGAGAGCTTACTAAAGCAGAAAAACTAAAGTCTGCAACTTCAACTAAATGGAAAAGCAGATACTGGGCATACTTGTCTAGACAGTCTAGTTAAATTAAATTGCTTAGCTGCGTTCTCCTGTGGCAAACAAAAAACCCTTCAGCTCCAGTGTCTTGGATAAGAAACTATCCATTAGTTTGTGTTCAAAACACCAATTGGCTCCTTTCATCTCATCTTGCCGAATCAGGGGAATCGCATTATAAACTAGCAGACATCCTCTCAAAGCTACACAGACCTGGATGGATTACAGCTTGAACCAAGGCAACTGCTCAAATCATGGAACTGCCTAGATTAAAGATAATGCATTTGTGGAACAGACTACTGCCACCCTCCAGTAGTAGATTTCTTCCTTTACTATGCTGGGGTTGGGAGGGTGGCCTAATGGTTAAGGTGTATGCCTTGCAAACACAAAGTGCAGGGTTAGAGTCTCCCAAGGGACAACTGGCTAGGCTTAAAATGGCTCGCAAGGGTAGTTAGCTTAGTACTAATCTATGAACCTATGAACAAATGTACAGAGCAATAAAGTGTTCAAGATTGTGGGATTTTTCTTGGAAGCTTGCTCTGTATACATTTCCTCCTCTGGGAAGAGGCTCAACCTACTGAGTTAAAGTGAAGTCATTTATGCTGGCCTACTCTCCAAAATACCCCCTTTTTCTTCTGTGTGCATAGGGATTGGTTGCATACATCTAAAATCTCCCTAGGCTTCCAGACCATTTACTGTCAGCATATTATTCCACTGGAAGTATTTAGTGCAGTCTCAAGCATCCACTTGTACCTTCAGAGCTTTTGTTCAACAGCAGTCTTTGGAAAATGCAATCCAAGAACTTATCACTTGACAAAGTTTAGTTGCATTTGATTAAACCTCTTTCTCCAGACTTGATTAAATCTGGAATGTATCCATAACCTCTACAAGGTTCAGGCAGACTTCCCAATAGGTGGTTTGGATCTGTATCAATGTCTTCCTACACCATTAAAATTTACTCTTACACCAAAAATGCGAGACCTCCTCACTTCATCCACTTGCAGAGGCACTACTGGAGTCTGAAATCGCCCCATGGCCAATTGCAGAAACAAAATTATAGACTATGTGGGACCATTCATTTCTTTCACAAGTACCAATTAATACCACTTAAAGTAAACTGCTATCAACCCAGCCTGGAATCATCCCAAGCAGCACATTCCAATCTCCTTTGGAAACTGTCAAGTCTTCAAGAGACTTAGCTAACATCACTTTGTTCTAGGAATACACTAACCCAAATGGTTAAACATTTCATCTACTCGCAAGATGAAAAAAAAGTTGCCTACTACTCTCTCCATATAGTGTAAGAGATGCTACAGCAAACAAAACCACCCACTTGCCAGCTTCCTATAGTCATTGATGGAGACAGTTTCCTGCAGACCCCTTACCAGAGGGGAAAAAAAAAAAAATAATGGGAACTGCATCAGACAAACCTGGACAGTTGCTATGTTCACATGCCACGAATAAAGTAAGCTTGCAGATGGAGTCTTGGCTTTACACTGATCTAAGTTAAACTAAACTTTGCCATCCACTTCATCCTTAACCGGAGGCCAGCATGAACCCAGGTTCCCCAACCTCTTCTGCTATGGTTCTTCAGACTAAATCCATCCAGTTTTGGTAAGTAATGTCAAAGCAAGGGGTCTGCTGGAGGCAACTAAATGGCCTGTGGCAATATGTATTCAAAATGGCCAGAGTCTGTATTAAACAGCACCCACTCAGTGCAGCCACTGACTACATACAATTTAGATGTCAATTAGTGTGGTCAGCTTGTTTTATTCATCCACTAGCCTGCCAAGCCAAATCAAACTTAACATGGGTCAGTTTCAGACTGCCTTCATGCCAACCAATTACAGCCACTTTTGCTGCACTTGTCTGACAAAAAATACATAGATGCAGTAAAGCAGCTTGCATGTTGCTCTTGGATGCATATAGAGCAACCCACAACCCCCTTGTAGGCTCACAGATTTATTCAATTATAGGCACTTTGGCTTAGAGTACATACATGAGATTAAATGACCACAATGGCCACCAATTTCAGTTCATTACCATCAGACGTATATACTACAACCCACAGCAAACCCCTACCACATTAAATGTGATTTGGCATAATGGTTCAAGGTCTTTGCCTCACGGATACAGGCCTGGACTCTGACTTCTGGTTATTGGCTAGGCTGGTATTTGGTCTGCACACCAATATCCTAGTATAAACTACACAATCTTAAGACTGCTTGACACTGGCACTTTTCTGGTATTTTATAAATTTTAAATTCCAAGCTTAGGTCTATCTGCACGACTTCCTTTGGTTCAGGCCACCTCAAATCACATGAAGCAGCCCACAACAGGAAAAGCAGCTTGCCGTCTTATCCAGCACTGATAAGGGTCAGCTTTTACACCCTTAAAGTGGCAAAGCTGCAAAGGAGAGATCCTAAGATGGGATACAAAAATAGTACAGCCAAGTCACTCTTTGCAGGAGATGGCACTCAGTGTTTATGGGCATCTTCAGCCCTGACCACATTTAGAGTACAAATGTGTGCACTTAATCCACTTCCCCAAGCACAGAACCTTCCATGTTAGAAGAGGTCTAAATGTACTAAAAGGGATGCCCACTCAGGCATGAGGGATACCAATCAAGTGAGGGAAGCCATGGGGCTGCAGACAAGCATTTGCTGCAAAGTGTCTTCAAAAAATGAATTACAGCAAGCTTAAGGCTTCAAGAGAAGTTATACAAACCGTGCCAGTTACAAATGTGTAACGTTATTATATGGCACGGAAGCTTTATAGACCAATAGTTATTTCAGGGCCAAGAGTGATGCCAAGACACTGCTATACAAAGACTAGAAACCAACACAGAGGACCTATCAAAGGGCCAGAAAAATATATTTACTACTGGTATCCAAGGTAGCACAGCAAATTTAACAGTATACAGAAGAGGACGCAAATATCCTATCCTATAAAAGGAAGGCCATTCAAGCTATCCTACACTGCTCAAGCCATATCTGCTCAGGACACGAGCATATCATGTGATTTGCCTGCACAGCCAGCATTTAAAGTACAGTGGCAGAGCACAAGGGTAACTTCAATGGAACCATGGAGCAAGTGAAGGGGTATACAGCCTCACCCAAATACTAAAACTTGATTACTGCCGAACACAGAAATCACTGCAAACACCAACAGCCAGTCTAGGCAGTGTTTTCTGTTACTTGATCAGACCTCACCAATGCTACAGTCCAGCACATTTCCTTTCGGCATCAAGGTATCTAGGCCAAGATGCTCTTCCTAAACGACTTTGGGGCATTAGTCACTTCCAAGATCAGAAAGTGACACCCAATTAGAACAGAGCATGCCGTCACAAGCATCATCCCTGCCAAGTCTTATGGTTGCTACAGTCACTAGAAATCACCTTTCCCCTTGAGGCCTTCCTAGTAACAGATCACAATATGCAGGCAGGAAGGAGGAAATGCCCAAGAACTGAAGTATCCAAAAACTACCACAGACTTCATTTAGACCATGTACAAGGTTCACATCAACTCTCCCAACTAAAGGCAGCAAGGTCAGCTCATACATTCCTGAATCTACACTTTATATGCAATTGGATCTTTAAAGTCTGCCAAGCTTACATTTACTGCCAGTCACTCCAAACAAGTCTGCACACTGGACCACAGAGGTGTTTTAGCTGCTTAACTGCAAATCACAATAGACTACATATCAAAGGCTTGCAGCATTCTAAAAGACCAAGCAGTTTTTAAAAATGCACAAAAATATGTAAAATGGAAAAAATAGGTCCTAAGAAACAGGTAGAGCATTAGACTGCAAGCACAAGACTATTCTAACCCAAATGTTGTATTGTACTCCAGATGCACACAACCCAAGCCAGTTCATGAACATCTTTGCTATGATGAAATATCTAGGAAAAAAGAAAGTTTACAAGGTGACTCTAGCACTTCCATAACTTAGGCCACTCACCTTCTTCATAAGGTGTATATTCCACTTTGTAAGTGCCATCCCCCTTGTCATGGATGAAGGAGTCTGTCAGATTGCCAGATGGGTTGGAAACCCTAGTTTTGACAAGATGCCCTCCAGCCTTGCTTAAAGCCCTTGCATCCACATTAAACTCTGTTGTGGCTTCCCTGAAAACTCCTAAAAAAAAAAAAAGGCGTTAGTACTCACCTGCCGGCCAAACATTTCTGAAACATATTTAATAAATGGCAGCATTAGAGACATTTCACAAGTCCTTACAAATGAACAACCTTAAAAATGAGAGGTACCTCAAATCCTTTAACTCCCTACCATCCAAACCACAACGTGGTGTGGCTACTCTGACGACAATATTTACAGCAAAATATTAATTCTTCCAAATAGATCTAAAGTTTAGGATATGGCACAAGATACCAATACCCACATCACAAGCAATGACAAACTGATTTCTGGTTAAGTCTGTTCTACCACCAAAGGGATACCTGGGCAGAACAAAACGCTTTTCAAAATTCCTGATTTCCAAACTGCCACAAAACATTGCCATTTGTTCTGTTCCACAGATCTACACCTTACTGATTTTATGAAACCTTGCTTTCCCTTAGCATCTGTACAATGTGGCTCTGTACAGATACCTCACAGGGAGCAAGCACAAGCCCATTAGGACTGCTCAGAGGCATGCATAGCAGTCACAGAACAGCAGCAAATTTGACGTGGCTGAAATGGTCAAGTGGAAAGCAACTTGGAAGCTAGCCTTAAAAGTAACCTTGCTCCACATTCTTACTGTAGCTTAAGTGTTAAAAAACACTTTTAATTTAAGAATCAAAAGCTCTAGTTATTCAGACAGCAAATTCAGTCTCCAAAAATCTAGCTGGCATATCAATAGCTATCCTATTACAGTCGAGAGACCGGAGTCCAAATATTCATATCCATGCATAGTGACCGGATTTTTGGCTAAAAAGGGGATAATTGTAGGATTCATCAACTTTGCCCATTTGAATAAAAGTAGGCAAACATGCGATACTGCAGGGTTATGTACTGTACCAGCACGACATGTAGGTTAGATTAACCACCTCGTGTGGTGCAACAGGACTCCATAAAACATTTAGTGACCATCAAGAATACAGAGAGGTCATTGGACAAGTTTGACTGAGGATATTAAACTAAAACACGCACTTCAGACTATACAGTCAGTGTTTTACAGACTAATACCAAAAACACTACTCTGCAAAACTACAATATACGGGTTTTGGAACCAAACAGAAAATCTTCACTTGGAAATAAGATTTTCTAGTAGTGGGTTTCTTGGCCTCCTGCAAAACCCTTAGAAAATAGGTGCCCGAAAGGCATCAGAAGTTTATCTCCCACAGGGTCAGCTGTAGAGTTGGCAAATGTGGATGGATCAATGATCCCTTGCCCCAAGTGAGAAGGGACAACTGTTGAACTGATGACCCTTGGCTAACTGTAGAGGGAACCAGTGCTGTCTTGGCCAAAAGGGAATCCCCAACAAGACTGTTTGTACTGTAGAATTTAACAGAACTTTCTGAATTAAGGGGGGAAGGGGGAAATACATAGAGGAACCTTCCCCTTCTATGAGAAAGAGGGTGCCCACCTTCCACACTTTGAGGGACCATGGCACAGAAGCAAGGAAGTACTGTTCATAGGGGAGGCATAGTTCACCAGTGGGGTACGCCCAAACTAGACCTAGGTCCAGGAATACATCCCCACAGAGCATCCACTTGTGAGATTGTGTCACCTGCCAGAGTTCAGAGATGAAGGAAGGTACACAGCATCCTTTTAGGAGACCAAAGGCCCTGAACTTTCCTGGAAGCAAAGGTTGATTCCCACCCCCAAGTCGGAGGCATGTCAAGATTTGCTGAGCTGGTTAAGAACCTGTAGAGGATGGCCAGGGTTCTAATAAAGTTGCTGCATCCACCAACTCAACTCTGCTTTCAAACAAGGAAGAGGCATCATGACATCTAAAGGAGGAGCATGTTGGGACCAAACTGTCTTGAGAAACCACTGGAACTCATATGCAGCTTAGCAAAGTGCAGTATGGGAATAGTGGGAGGTCATAAACCCCAGCAGTCTCAGAATTTTCCTGGCTGTGATGGAAGGAAGAGGCACAAGAGCATCCATGACCACCCTGATATAATTGCTTTCTCCACAAGACGACCATCAAATCTGTCCAAAACCTGCACCCCAGGAATACAAGACAGTGACTCGAGTGTGACGGGACTTTGAGATTTATTGTAAAAACCCAGTGCCTGCAGAAAGGGAATGGCCAAGTTCAAATGTTGATTTAAAGGTGTCTGGGCTGCTGGCCAGAAACAGCAGATCTAAATATGGGTAAACCTGAATTCCTTCCAGCATTAAGTATGCAATGGCTGGGGCTAGAGCAGTAGAAAGACCAGAGGATAAGACAGTAAACTGAAAGTACAATGAACCCACAGCAGCACAAACATTTTCTGAAGAGGTGTATAGGGATATCCAGGTATACATCCCTGAGATCCAGAGAAGCTAAGAAAGCTCGAGTGGGATCAAGGGCAGAAGAGTAGGCAAGGATATCACTTTGAAGGCACCACCAGGAAGGTGTTTAATAAGGAAAGATTAAAGACTGGTCTCCAAGGACCATCTTTCATTGGGACTAGAAATATCCTGGAGTAAAAAACCCTCCCCTGCTGGTCTTGAGGTACAGAATGAATGGTGCCTTGGACAGAAAGGTGATTCAGACTCGGGGGGGGGGGGGGGACAAAGTTAACTGGAGGGAGGTTGAGAAATTCACTGGAAGGGTGGGAGGGTCTTCCAAGTCAAAGTATCAATGATTGAAATCAACCAGGAGTCCAGGGTGATCTCCATCCAACCTGGTAGGAATAAAGTGAGGCAAAGGGACAGAGGAGCATGACTTGGAAGTGGGTGCAAGGTGTCAAGAGGACTGTCTTGGCTAAAAGATGATGGGGAGGGATCACAGCAACTTAGAGTGAGACAGCCTGTGGGTGCCTCTTGGAAGGCTTGCATGGTCTAGTTCTAGAAGGAACTGGAGTGGAAGAAACTCTGGATCTGCTTTTCCAAACAGAGGTAAATACTAAAACATTGGCTAGGACATGAACATTTCACATTTGTCATGTCACAACTAGAGACTCAGACAGCACCTACACTGCACTGAAAATGTCTGACCATACAAGTTCTTGTGGTAACATTCACAGGGCTCCAGCTGCAGACTGTGCCATCAGTTAAGGGGAGTCCCTG
Organism: Protopterus annectens; assembly: GCF_019279795.1. Taxonomy (NCBI): domain Eukaryota; kingdom Metazoa; phylum Chordata; order Ceratodontiformes; family Protopteridae; genus Protopterus; species Protopterus annectens. The sequence continues at coordinate 844,960,539 of NC_056741.1, read as the reverse complement.
GTGTGGACACTTGCAGACAAAAGGACAATGGATTAGGCAAATCTAAAGGAGTCTTGACGAAATGCCCCAAAGAGAGTTTACCAAAAGGAACACCATACCTGGGTAGCAACAGCACAATGCCATACAACCCATATTAATGAAATATAAACTAGACACATTCACACTATGTAACTAGTCTGCTAGCCACAGCATGTACCAGCAGTCTAAATTTGCCCTATATGGCGATCAAGTCAAACTATCATGAAACTGCAAGTTTCTCCTATTTTACACCACAGCAAATGTGAGGACAATTTTCTGTGGGCCTTCATACTACCATCTTATGAATACTGGCTTTAAGAGAATACAAAATCCCTTTGTCAGATAAGAATCCTCAAGCTACAACAAAAAGCCAAACCTGTAATTATTCCACAACACAAACCCGGGGGGGGGGCTGCAACAGCATACCAAATTTTATGTCCCACGACAGAAAGGGATTTTTGAATGTGGAGAATACCTTATGGGACTGACTGGTTTAATACTGAAGTTCCTGTAGGGCAAAGTTCATAATGAACACTTTCCACATATTATGCCAGTTTTTCTCCTTGTAATACCATAGATGTTCAGTACAAAAGTCTCAATCCCATTTTGCTTCCATGATTTTCCTAGCAACAGATCATGAAAAGCCCTACCTTTACCTATTCTAACTGGTTTCAGAAAGGTATTACTCAGCCCAAATGACTTTGGCTGGAGATACTGGGTCACCCCTGCATGCACATTTTCACTTGAACCGTTCACAACACTGATCAGCAAGGAAGGTGCATGAAACCTTCTGAAGAGTTGGAGAAATCCTCCAACAGGCAAAGTTGTACTGTAACAAGCCTGAATGTGTTCATCTTGGTCAGTGAAATGACAAAGGGAAGCAATTATGCAGGTAGCACACATCTGCCATACCAGTTGCGTTGCAAGAACTGTCAGACAGCAAAGCTAACAATTCATATGTATGGGAACAAAACCTGGAATTTCAAGGACAGCTCCGAGTACTAGACCAGGGATCTCACTTTTGGCACTCAGGCCTCAAGCATCCCTCAAACCAATGCAATGTTAGGAGAGAAGCTACTATACTACATTCCTAACTGCACTGGCAAACCTTTATTCTAGACTTTGCATCCCATGGGTATGTTCAAACGACACCTCTGCTTTAAGTCCCAGTCTTCACATCTTGACCTGGAGAAAGTGAGAAGCAAAGATATTCCAGAAGCTTAAAGCACACTAACTTCAATTAAAAATGAATGCACACTTTCACAAACCATCTGGGGTACTTTCACAAACCATCTGGGGTACTTTCACAAACCATCTGGGGTACTTTCACAAACCATCTGGGGTACTTTCACAAACCATCTGGGGTACTTTCACAAACCATCTGGGGTACTTTCACAAACCATCTGGGGTACTTTCACAAACCATCTGGGGGTTTACAGGAGCAGCCCAAAAGGGGCAAGATCCCCTTAACTAGTTTGGGCACCATGTAAGATGCAGGAGCTAAATGCCAAGTACAAACATCTCTGAAGTTGCCATGCTCCCAAACTGTTTCTCATTCCACCTCGGAGGTTAGCAAGAACACCCACAAAATTCACAGGCCACTGCTATACTGCTTTACAACTGAATGGGATTTAGCTACAGGCAGTTGTACTAGCCAAGCTCCCAAAGCACTTCAATGTTCCTTAAAATCAAGGTACGTTCTCCCACCATGAGAAGAGAAGCAAGAACCCTGTAATAAAGCATATACACCATTCAGTTTATTTGTGAGATTATGGTTCACTTGGCTGGTCCTAAACCCAAGACCGACTTATCTGGAAAGGCCTACAATAATTAGGACCAACACTGTATGCTACAGCCAAGCAAGTGACCAAATCACCAAGCAGCAGCAGTGCAGCTAACTATGCAACAGTCTGCCTTCATTGGAAGTCTGCTAGTATGACCCAGGGAGTGGTGGAGCTTCTAGTGTGGCAATGATCCCACTATACAAACATCTATGGTCATGCACAATATGGACTGCTGCCAAATAGTGAAGGTCCAAACATAAGATCAGTGTAGAGATAAACAGCAACTCCCTGAAGGGCCCACATGCAGCCAGCATTTATTTACCAATTAGATTTAAAGGCTGGTCTACCAAATTATACCACTCAATACTGAAATTGTCCCTTGCAGGCATCATTGAATGTTTGATGCCTTAGGTCTATGAATATATCTATGAGATCTGGAAATTTGCAGAATAGAATACTGCTACATTTACTGCAGTTTTATTCCTGGCCCCCTGTCCACTGCAAGCTGAATTCCATTCAGAACAGACCAGTAACAAGATTGCCTTTACTCACTGGAACTAGATACATCCGAGTTACCTTCTAAATATTACCCCCCCCCCCTAGAGTTGCCATAATTCTCAAGTCTGAAGTCTCTCCTCTACATAGCAAGACATCCCTTGCCTCAGTATTGTAGTAACCCTCATGGAGATTTGGCCTTCACACTCTCAAAAGCAACTGAATCAAATTGATTTAATTTCAAATGTGGGCTTCAGTGGCATTTCACTCAACTAGTTTCTTACCTTTAAGGCTGCTTAGTGTGCAGTAACAGTCTCCAGCCAAGTACCAGAGCGATTATGTATGGTAAATGGAATACATTTCATTCGAGGGAGATGCTCCATCATACAGACTACTTCACTGCATCTTCACTTGGGAATATATACTCTACTGCATGGAGTAGCTTCTTTTGGAAATCCACAGACATGCTCAATCCAGCAAAGACGGAGGAGATACTACTGCAAGTCAGCACACATACTTATCTTCATTTCTTAATATACAGGGAATACACTGCAACTTTCCCCAAGTACTCATCTTAATATACAGGGAATACACCAACTTTCCCAAGTACTCATCTTAATATACAGGGAATACACTGCAACTTTCCCAAGTACTCATCTCGATAAGCTTACACTGAAGAAAACTGCTAATTTTTGATCTTTCAAACTGAACACATTTAATGTCACAAGAGCCCAATTTTACCTTAATCAGTATACAAAATCCCACACGGACATTTGTGAACAGCTTCATTTTGTAATCCTTGTAAGAAAGTCAAAACACTAAACTCCCCCAATAGTTTTAAACTTATAATTTACATTTGATTTTTTGTAACCTACACAACTCCCAGGTCAGGCACTGGTCCTGCTGCCATAAAGCAATGGAAATAGCTTTCATATACAGTCACCTTACTAACCACGCTATTTCCAGCCAGCCTACATGTCCAGTTAACAACTGCATGTAGCCACCCAGAACAGGCAGATGAAAGGTTCATTCACAGACTGCAAGGAATGCAAAATGCATCTGCTGACTTTGAAGCTAATTTAGCACAACTAGTAACACTTCACAAGTTGTATTTATTCAGGAACCAGAACAAATCTTACCTCGTTTCCCCGACAAGAATAACCAAAGCCCACGGTAACCCAAACACTACCATAGTAAATAGCCCAAATCAATGATAAATTTCATGCTCACCCCAGGAGGACATGGGAACAAGATCAAAGAAAAATCCTGAGAAAAGCAATTCAAAGTTAGAGCATAGATGTAGCAACTTCTAAACTTATTCTATTTTGCCCGTTTGCAGAACTTACTTCAAAAAGTGCATAAATACTCCTTTCCATTTATCCCTTACACAAACAACCCAACGTTGGGCAATGATTCCAACAGTAGCCTATTTAAGAGTTTTAGCAATATGTTAACTACAAGTGTCATTTCAGCTAAAACAACTTTCATTAAGATTCTATTACTATGGAATCGGTGAATATGAAGCTAATTTAACACTGAAAGCTGGAGTAAATGTAACCCAGTTCAAAGCCATTTTTGCATTCAGAAGAAACTGCTGTCATGTCCCAATGACAAAGGAACAGCCTGCATTGACAAAGGAAAAATGAAATGCAGAATCAGTGCATTAGGATTAATTATAAAACTTAATGAAATACGACTACTTTGGAAAAGAGGGTTTTAGCACGACAAATTTTTGATATAAAATTACATACAGCCCCCATCCATTTCACCTGGTTAAAAACATGTTTATTTCTATACAAGCCGTGGCTATTCTTACCCAAGAAGAGTGAAGCCATAACTGATTTTAGGAGAATCCCAGCCTCATTTTAATCCAGAGTATTCCAACTGTTATACAAAACTACACTTTAGTCCACAAAGATTCCTTCTACAACTGGATAACTATACCAGTACACATTACACTGAGCAGGTGGGCTTGCAATAATTGGTCTGCCAGTTTATCAAATTGCTACACACACAATGTAAATTTATACCAACTGGTAGAAAGTCAAAGGCCAGTAAGGCTTGGGGATTGCCCATGAAGTTTCTCCAAAATTAACATTTTTAAGGAAGTTTCCCAGCCGTCCAATTTCACTTACTGAAAAAGCACTTTGATACCAAATTTTGCCTGATTTTAACATTTTGGATGTTAACCGACAAGACTTGCACACAGATGTACTTACTCAAATGCCTTTAATTCTAACTAACACTCATGACTACTATTAGAAATGGAATTACTTGTTGGGCAATATCCCCAAGTTTAAACAAAAGGGCATCCTTTAAAAAGGATTCCAATTTATACCTACTCAATACCTGAACTGGGAAATGTTAATTGTGTGCAGCTGACTCATTTAGTGCATGGAAATCGGTACATAAAACTGCAAAAGGAGTTTTAACTGCTGCAAATAAGGTGCTATACTCAATACATACCAGTCATGAGTGCTATATAGGTAAAGAATTTATAACTATTACAGTAATAAAAATATGAACACTTTTGTATACTCACAGTAGTGTACAAGTTACAATATTTGAGTTTTGTCACTGAAAAAGCAGAAAACCAAGGACCAATTCTATAGGGAGGGAAATACTGGCAAACCATGCCAGTTACCCACCAGCCTTGAATGATCTGAAGAGTGCTGAAAGCTAGATTCAAGTTGTGCATTTTCTGTATTTTACCTTTGACAAACATGGAGTTTAATGCAAGCTTTAAAAAAAAAAAAAAAGTAAACGCATTTATTGCACAAGAGCAATTTTCACTCAATTTGAGTAATAGATACGTCTGAAGTTAGTGTCATAATAGGAAAAAGCACTTAAAACTGGCTTTCATACTGTTGATTAGTTTAGTCTTATTTGCAGCCTCAGAGTAGAACATACTAGAATACCAGAGATTAGGTTGCAGTGTACATTAAGCCCAAAATGAGATACTTGCACATGTGCCTTCCATGCTAAACAGATACAGATGGGGACAGGTCGAGATTCACCCATTCCATTATATGGGTAATGTGCAAGACTAAGAATTTTCAAATGCAGCTTAATTTGTAACTCTGAAAGGGAACAGACTGTCCCATGAATGGTCCTTTCCCCAGCTTCCATAAAAATACATAAAAGCACTACCTACCTTAACCATACCATCTACATTTTTTCCTGTCACAATCATACATTTAGAACACATCTAACAGGTTCTCAAATTCAACTCAACTTTGCTTATCCAGCAGCTATAAGCACTTGAGCCCCATCCTGTGGTCCTGGCTTTGATTCAATCAACTTACTACAGCTGTCTTACCAAGTCAGTTATAATGGTGCTCTTGGGTTGACCCTTGAAAGGGGACAGCCTTCCCATTCATCTGCCCCATCTACTACACTGTGCCTGCATTCATTATGGCTAGACCACAATATGCCATCTCCTCTGCACATGTAAATATTTTAGTTGGAAATTTGACGCAATGCAAGGGAATGTGAAAAACTGAAATGCAACAGTCAAAATAAGTCTCATTAAAATAACAGGACTTGACTGAATGCGGTTAAACAGGCCATCCAGCCAATGAACTCTTCCTTCCCATTTGGAAAAGCTTGTTCAAAACATGGCACAAAGTGGAAAGTAATCTCTAGGCTTTCATAATTTGACAGTTCCAGTCAGTGGATCCTCAGCATCTATTTGTTTCAACAGACCCTTATTACTTGTATAATAGACCTTTTCTTTCAATCTTCCTCTGCAAACATTGTAGAGGCTTGATCACAAACACCATCCTCAATGTCAAGGTCATACCTGTTCACCTAGGGTTTCACTTCCTATTCACTTTAATATTGCGTAAACTTGGTATGCAGGAAGGGGGGACCCTTCACACTTCTAATACTTGCCATAGAATCCTGCCTCAGACTTGAGAAAACAAACATTGGACTAAATATTTAGCAACCATAGATACCCAGTTTCATAAAGCACCATGCAGCTTCCCAAAGACTTGCTATGTTCAAACACTCCCAAATCTGAAGCTTCACCAGTAACTGGTCTGGTGAAATTGCTACATGACAAATTAGATAGATATGAGTGGGGACGGGTTAAAATTTTGTAGTTACTACACTGGAGGAATTATGTCCCATCACATTATCCCCCTATTGTGTGCTCTACACAGTCTGAAGGTTAATTCTACGTACACACAAAGGTCTGCATACTTAAAGGGCCCTTCATGTCCACAGTTGGGCTTATTTGTAGGAACAGATTACCTGATGGGACCTAGTGGGAATGCATGCAAAGACTACAGGTTGTTCCAAGGACTTGTTTGGAAATTTCGGGCAGGGTTTCCTTGGTTTTCCTTCCCCAGTGCTTTGGGATCAGTTCCAAAATCTGGTAAACATTACAGAGGGCTCCTTAAGGAAATCACAGTACATGTATAAATGGGAATTCGCCCTTCCTGCACATGTTGTGGGGTCCTGCATTGGTAGTAGCAGGGAGTGTGGGGTATGTGGGGGTACAGGGGGCTTTACCACTGCATTAAGTTTAATAAAATATGAGTAACATTGTTCCAATATTTAGTTTGACATGCATAAAGATCACGTTAAATGCACACCATAAACAGTCTAAAGCATATGAAGAGTGAGCCTATACAAATTTAACATCTTGCACATGGCAATTTTTACATTTTGCCTACAATGCCTAACTGGTACCCATTTTACTACTTAAATGCATAGTTTTAATATTTGGAATAAATTAAGGTCTCTGCAACTTCCACATCTACTTGGATCGGAAAACACTCAAGGATGAAGCTGGTGCTAACTGCACCTGCAGCACGTTATGTCTGGGTAGTAGCAAAACCCTGAGCAGTCCAGTAGTGAAGGATAGTAAAACTACCCATTTATACACTGCAATTTATTACTGCGGTCCCATTTAAGTGGTACAACAGGGAAACTGCTTGCCTGCACCTCAAAACCTAGACCCTCTTAGGACATTTAAGCTGCCTGTGCATATCCATGGGCTCCCCAAGAGTTCTGACCATCTTGAGCAAAGGGACAGAGGTCTCCACTAAATTACCCATCACAAAACATGAAAATATTCTACACACAAAACTGCCCATGTTTAACTTTAAAACATGGCTAAACCACCAGAGAAGATAAGCAACGGGGACCAACCTGGTAAATCCAACCAATGAACTGGGGTCTTCTGACCCTAAGGTGGTAGAGTTTGACAATGCTGCAGTACCTCTTCATTACTGAACAGTCAGGATACAAAAGCAGGGCCTGGATAATGCATTGCATCCCCATGCATTCAGCTACATACAACCAGCACAGCCCTCCCAGAATGGCAAGCCACATTTAATCCAGCTCTTTTCTTATACCATCCTTCATATGAAGGATCAGAAGGCTTCTCCCAAAACAAGGTTACCCAAACCAGACAACTGGGCATATTCTCCATCAGTTAAGCAAAGAAAGGAGATGCAATAGCACTCTGCCTTGCAACCAGATATGGTCTCATCTACCAAGTCACTTTCCAGAAGCTGGTAAAGTGAGCTGAAGATAGACATGCTTCAAGTACAGAAATAAAAGGTAAAGTCTTTTACTACACTTGTGTAACAGCCCAAGTTACCCAGCTTCATGCAGTAGTCCAGGGTTTACATATCCTCAGTCACCATATGCATACTATGCCTGAGCAAGTCACACAACCAGAAAGTACTACCAGGCTGATGAACTGGGTCCTGTGATCAGGCCATTACCCACCTAGCAAATAAACTTTACATGTGACATTTAAGTGCAAACCAAGCCATGCTATATTCCCATTACTCCAACTTAAATACCTTTGTTTTTCCCCCTTTAACTGTTAGGGAGCTGACTTTCTCACCAAGTTAGTGCCTTAAACATGATTACGTCAGACTTAACTGCAAATATCATCTAACTTGCTGTTTAATGCAAGGTTAACTGTAGGTGCTGTTGACTTACTGTTGTGACCATTTAGGACATACCCAATGGCCTAGCTCACGTCTGAAAGTAAACATTCTGTTAACACATGGCATGACAGTGTGGGTTATACAACAGCAACCCAAAACCCTGCCACAGGGGAGGAAATTAAGGAACCCACATTTCAATAGACATTTGTGACAGGTACTTTAAAAGCAGCAGCACTCCAAACTGTTTTGACTACACCCCTTGACATGCTAGTTCCAGAAGACGAAACCTTCAAGCATGAAGTCGGCACACTGTCATAACCTTTGATATTAAAGTTTTGTTCTTCCAGTGAAAAATGGATTTTACATCTTGAGCTCTACAAAATGACAGCTACAAACACCTCTAAAGAAGCCAGATAACATGCAACTGCATACTAGTGATATTTAACTGCGCAACCATATGCTTAAGATCACATGGACAACCCATTTCGAGTTACTTTTGTAGAGTACTTACTTTGAGGTCCTAAATTATGCAAACTTTTCATATTTCTGCAGATCACCCAAGGGACATGGACAAAACTGCCTTTTTTAGGCAAGGCAACTACTTGTGCAACAAAGAATGCTGCGGTTTAGGTTACAGAAATTGTTCACAGTACACTGAAATGCACTCCAAAAAAAATTCACCTGGGGAAGGGTCCTTGTAAGACTTTCTACACTTTAAACCTAATGTCTGTAGCTTCACTATCAAAAAGCTCAGGATGCAAATGAAGTCTAGTGCGACCTTTCAGAGCATTCAATAAAGTCATTCAAGGGTCAAAGGACCCTTGAAAAAGGAGAGGGAAAAATTGCACAACATTTACATGCATCTGTGTTTAAAATCCTTGCTACAAAAGCTTTGCTGAGAGCGTGCTGGAAAATTAACGCCTTCCAATTCTGCTGACATTTCTTTTGCTACTGCATTCCAATCTGATGAGACACCAATCTACAGCATGAGAATGTATATGGAGGGAGGGGAGAGCTCACAGCAGGAATAAAAGGAGACGTGGTTTCCAAGTGTCTGAAGTTTATTCAGGATGGCACCTACAAGTAATGTGGGAGACTGTACAGCAAAAAAAAAAAAACTTGGTTTTCATGTACATTACAGAAGCAATTACAATTTGACACTGCCCATATTTACTACTCAAAATAATGTTCCATCTGCTAGGCCACAAATTATCCAGCCAAGTAGTGCTCACAACTAAGACACCTACAGAAGTGGTGCAACTTAATTCCATTACCTCATGCTCCCAACCTCATACAACTAGTAGCTGCATGCAAAGCCAGCCAGATGCTGGTAATTCTATTACACAAATCATTCACACAACAAGTTCCAGCAACTAAGCTTGGTCACAGCTGTACGATTCTGTTGGAAAAACACTATTCTGAACATGTTCAAAATCCAGACCCCACTGCAATTTACTTTTCTGCAACCCTCAAAACAATTATGAAAATGAAATTCCTGAACTTCATGCTCTTAGCCTTAAATGAAAGGTTAGATTCCACTCAACTACTTATATTAATGAAATGTGACTGACAACTCCTAGAATGTGTGGGAAGGGGTAGTAAACAGTTAAAAGAAAATGGCTTCAGCCCTGCACATAACCTTGTAAGATGTCCTTGCAACATGGATAAGGAAGCATTGCAACTGTCTCAATACATATGGCAATCTACTTAATGTTTGTTAAAAAGATCAGCCTTTGTCAGGAATTTGCAGACACAATGTTTAGTTTCAACACTGCACCTGTAGCTTACCAAAAGGAGTTAAAATGTTAAATGCACCCCCATCCCACCCCAGTGGGAAATTTTAAATTTTTAGTGCCCCACAATACTCTACAGCTTGCTTAAGAGGGATGCTTAAAGCTTACTGCATTCAGCCACTGATGCAAGACTACTAGAACAGAATTCCATCTGCACTGTTTAGCAGCAAGCCAGGGGACAGGTCTCAACAGCTAGGAAGCTACACATCCCCACAAGGTGGTGGGGGACAAAGATACTGAACCTGGCAAAGTCAACCCCTGTCCAAGCTAAATGGTGGTGTTCTAGGTAGTTACAGAAACATTTCTCAGAGTCAAGGTGGTGCTTCTGTGGGAGGGCAATTTGCCTGAGAAGCCTCAACTAAATCATCTTCTCCTCCAAGGTGCAAAGTTCAATGCATTGCTAAAGTTGAGTTTTGAAATGCTTTATCCAACTACAGTCTGCATGCATCCCAAGTACAAGAGGGAGGTTGTGCAGGTGGTCTAGCCCCCCCCCCCCCCCAAAAAAAGTTTTATTGAAACTGGCCTTCTGATAAAAGGAGTCAAATTGATGTTACCCCATTCTGGATTGGGCTCCTTTTAGGAAATTGTCTTACCAGAAGCCACTTTTGCAAAACTATTCATTTTTTTGCGTATGCATCAAAACACTAAACGTTACCAACATACCGAAATAAAGTTCCAAAGAAAGTGAACGTCTGTTTCTCAAACTATTTGCTCTGCATCTGCCCAAACCAAACACCCAAATATGTATGCATTTTTATATATCAAAAATATCTTGGCACCCAGTTTAGCAAGACTGTCTCATACACTGCAGTTTCACAGATGGCTGCGCAATTGTAAGTCTTACCCAATAGTTCAGAGCAGAGAGCTCTATAAAAATGTGCACTGAAAACATGGCTACTGCACAGTGTTCTAACTGCATAAAGCCACTGAAGGCAGCTAAAGTACCCCTTTAGCCAACACCTCAAAATCCATTTCATCTACATACAATGGACTCCAGCAGAACTACAGCCCAGCCAAACAATGTAGTTAACTGAACAGCAATAAAAAACCCACGTTTTAGAAAAGACAATCCTCACCTTTGCCTTCTACTCCTGGGCCGTACACCTTGACTGTGCTGGTATCTACAGCTGGCTCCACCTGGAGCTTGGCAGGGAAGTTTGGTACCATCTGGCCACCATATTTTATAGTGATTGTGTACACACCAGAGTGTGATGGAATGTAGGTTATTGTGTACGTGCCATCACCATTTTCTTGTATATGTACTTCTGCTTCCATACCAGAGTCAGAAATGATTTCTATTGTGAGCTCAGCACTGCCTGCATTTGAGCAATCCACTGTGAATTTCCCAGCTTCTCCAACCTTGGCATGCTCCAGGCCTGGCCCAGAACACTCTACTTTTGAAGGATCAAAGGAAGACTGGACTACAGCTTTGAAGGGGGAGCCTGGAATGTGGGTGTCTGCAAATAATATGTTAATATTGTACTCTCCAGCTTCAGTGGGTAGGTAGGAGACTGAGCAAGTGCCATCGCCATTGTCCAAGCATTCAATCTTTGCTTCACTTGGGCCTTCAACTGTAAGGCCCAAGCCACCTACACCAGCTCCCTTCGTGTCAATTGTGAATGGCGCTGGGCATCCAACTGCAGCACCTTTAAGTCCGGGGCCATGAGCTTTCACCTAGGAAAGAGACAAAACTTGTTTAGGTAAAAAAATGCAGCAGTACAGTAAAAGCCGGTAAAGTACACTTATCAAAAGTACAGCAAGAACAAGCAGTACAGGCTGCACAGGACTATGTCACTTAATGGTCAAGGTTCACCTCATTGCATATGGAACTTTGCTTCCTGATGACTCAAACATTTACTATAACAGACGCAAATGCTTCCATTCACTACCACACCCAGCTCCCTGCTTATTATCTACGGTTTTGCTTCAAGTCACTTGGAATAGCAGTCCAAACAGCACCATAAAGGCATGTATATGCAAAGATTCAAGAGTTAACCTTCAACAAATGCTTCAGCTGCTCCATATTTAGGGTCAAAACAGCAAAGGGTGCAAAAGTGATGATAATCCAACTAGTAATCCAAACAAATCACTTCGTAGCCAATATCCTCCAACCTTAAAACACCAATTTTATTAACCAAGTTCACGACGGAACACAAGAATATAGTTAAAGTGCTTTCGTCAACAGACTTCATCAGAACTGTTTCTAATGTATAAAACACTCATATATAACACAGGTCATTCAATTAAAATTAGTCATGTGCAGTTATGAAACTGCTCTTAAAGGAAAAAAGTTCCATAAAAATGGTTTATCAATGTAAACCGTTATAACAATAAAATCCACTTCTTTGTAATAAAACTGCTTTTTAAAAACCTTAGTGTGTAAATCTAAAAGGTAATTGTAAAACTAAAACTAGTGGAACACAGTGCTTCAAAGTACAACTAAATGCTTAAAAAGGTTATAGAATGTTATAATTTATATGCCCTATGTTTGAGCTCAGGTTTAATACTAACACTGTCATTAATCCCTGGTGGGACCGTAGCGTTTAGCTCAAGTTTCCATCTAACCTCAGCCCTTAATTTATTATTCCAGTCTCCACCTCTCATGTCCATGCCCACCACTTCAAGTATGCCAAACAAAAAGGAGTGATCAGGATTTCTATTAACATGTTTAAATAGAGCATTATTCTCATAATAAAGGGTCTAAAGAATGCATTTCAGCATATACTTACAGCAACTGTACACAAGGATTTTGACACTTGTCTACACGCAAAAAAGATACTACCTTAATAAATGTCTGAGGGAATCAGTTAGTACATTTCATACAAGGATTTTCTGCCACAGGCAGGCACCTGAACAGCATTCAAGTAGCATGGTACATCCCCTCCAAAAAGAACAGTCCGATATGAATCTTGTCATCTTAAGTTGATTTTCTACAGCTACGTAGCAACAAATGAGCTTCAATGGCTTTATCAAAGGCATGCCCCTCCCATCACAGGGGAAAACCCAGACATCTTCCAAAGAAAGCTTCACCTTAAAATGAGTCAAATGAGTATGCTTAGGAATAATCAAATATTGAAGAGGGCTACCATTTTATGATTGCTCAGACTGCCAAAGCTAATAGAAACTTTTCTTCTCCAATGCAACAGATCAGCAGCACATAATAGTCAGGGCATGGCAGCCAGTGCTTCCTGTCAGTGGTGGGAATGTTGCTGCAGACATTCCATTTGATGGCAGAATTGGAAAACTACTTGCAGAGCCTGACCACATCCTAGAACACTACAGCATTCCTTTCAACACTGCTGCTTAGAATCTGGTTCTGTTGGTCTCAAAGCACTTGTTTGTGGCAGAGTTCTTGTGGAATGCTTCAAGTGTTTAATGACAGACATCCAAGGCAGCTGGATTGGATGTCTAGTAACAAATACATCCAGACCATCCATCCAGGTCTTCCCTCCAACAAAGGTAATCGCAAGAGAAATGAAATTAGCCATATGGCAAGGGTACATTTAGAAAATGTTTTACCTTGGCATGAAAATAACCAACTACTTCTGATAACCTATGGTCCTTGGTCCTGCTGATATACTTCCAGAGCAGTTTAGGTTCATACATAAAATAAAGAACCTATTCCAGTGGGTTACGAATTAGACTCGCACTCGGGTGAGGAGTGGATGACTGGCTGGGGCCTAAAGTTACTTGGAAGGTGGATCTACCACTCTGCACCTTGCTCTTTGGGCACATTCTCCTTTTAGATATGCTCCACTTTGCTTCTTGCAGAATGACCTTTGGTTGGTGGCTGTTCAGCTCCTGAAATGATTCAGAACTTGTACAGGCAGTAGCTAAAAGGCTTGAAATGACTTGAAGGGTCTTCAAATTTTTGTAAGCTGTCTTGAGAGGGAAGGCAAAGAGTATACTTAAAACACCATAATGTTTCAGGATGTTCCTTTTCCATTGGAAATAACCAAGACTTCCTTTCTGGTAGCAAGGAAAGGTTAAACAGGCTTGGTGTAAAACAATTTCTTTTGGCAAAAAGTAAATAGTGAACAGTGCACCTTGCCTAGGTGCACTTCCTATACAATTTATCTTCCTTAAGTTTGTATGCTGTGAATTCTCACTCCTCTGACTTGGGTGGGGCAACTATTCATCCAAAGTACTCATGCAAGATTGGTTACCGCTTCCTACATATAGGCCAGTATCCTAAGAAAAGGATTACAGAAATTCATGCAAATGGATCTAGTCTTAACAGGGGCTTCATGGGAAGCGTTAGAGGCCCAGGGGAGAACCTTACTACAGCAGTGCTCCTACTTCAGTAGCTGTTGTATGGCATGCTACTCAAGTGCATATAGGACCACTGTAAGACTGCAATTCCTTATATGGCGGGAGGGGATCAGCAGTCCTGCTGTCTCCCCTATCATTGGGTGAGAGACTCCATGCACTGTAAAACAGAGTTTGTTGCACACTGCTCTGAAATAAGGATACACTCAAGATGTTGCTGCCTCACAAATGTTTAAAATCAAAATATGAGGGAAAATACCCTCCCACAGTTAATCCCCTACTCCTCTACATGTTGACAGCTTTACCTGTAGGGTGGGTGAAGCCATTAAAATCACACTCATTGCAGCTCTGCCAATCCATCCCACCACTTGTCTTCACATGTACTCTGCCTTCACTACACAGATATGAAGACCTCAAGGCAAGTCCCTCCAGTAGGGTGTTTGGGGGACGACGACCAGGGATTTGACAAGGACGGGACATGTGGTTGGGATAATTAGTCCAGTTGAAGTGGTTTAATAGTACTTCAGCAAATTACAATCCTATGGAGATGGTGTGCTTTACTACAATGGCAGTTATCAGAATATGTAAAAATAAGCTGTTTAGCTAAGTGGCCCTAACACTGCACAGTAGCAGTGGTTCAAACTGAAGCTACCAACTCTGATTTGACAGCTGTTTAACAGGTGTCACCTTTGATGCCCAGAATGCTGTGATTTTGTTTCACTGCTGGGTGCTTGGATTCATATTCCGATAAGACACTGGGGGGGCATGCATTTACTGAACAGCCATCTGTCGGATGTTCACACACACACACACAGACAGACACACACACAGACACACAGACAGACACACACAGACACACACAGACAGACACAGACAGACACAGACACAGACACACAGACACAGACAGACACACACACACAGACACACAGACACAGACAGACACACACACACACACAGTAGCAGTGGTTCAAACAGACAGCTACACACTCTGATTTGACAGCTGTTTAACAGGTGTCACACTTTGACAGAATGCTGTGATTTTGTTTCACTGCTGGGTGCTTGGATTCATATTCGATAAGACACACAGACAGTCACACAGACACATAAACAGACAGACACACACACAGACACATAGACAGACATACGGACAGACACACACAGACACACAGACACGCACACACCCAGACACACACACACACAGACACACACAGACACACACACACACACAGACACACACACACACACAGACACACAGACACACACAGACACACACAGACACACACACACACACAGACACACACACACACAGACACACACACACAGACAGACACACACAGAGACACACACACAGACACAGACACACACAGACACACACAGACAGACACACACAGACACACACACAGACACACACACACACACAGACACACACAGACACACACACACAGACACACACACAGACACACACACACAGACACACACAGACACACACACACACACAGACACACACAGACACACACACACAGACACACAGACACAGATACAGACACACACAGACACACACACAGACACACACAGACACACACACAGACACACACACAGACACACACAGACACACACAGACACACACAGACACACACACAGACACACACACAGACACACACAGACACACACAGACACACACAGACACACACAGACACACACACACACACACAGACACACACAGACACACACACACACACAGACACACACAGACACACACAGACACACACAGACACACACAGACACACACAGACACACACAGACACACACAGACACACACAGACACACACAGACACACACACTTTACATATTCAGCCATACAAAATTTCTTCAAATCTGTAGAATCACCACCTTGTAATTACATATTCAGCCATACAAAATTTCTTCAAATCTGTAGAATCACCACCTTGTAACTCCCCTGAACAAGCCACAGGCCCAGTGGGAATAACTTAAAATTATCCAAGATACTAGAATTTATAAAATGACCAGAATTTTGCCGCTATACTCTACACAGCTGTGCACTTGGAAGGCTTCTTTAGTGATTCACTGACATTAAGCCAGCATACATAAACAGCAGTTGAAAGCTTTCTCCTGTAATTTCTTTTACAACTCATCATTCTGCTATTAGTATTTTAAGCATCTTGCTTAGATAAAGTCTACCTTTTATGGTCTGTGCAACATTTAGTAAGCCATGCAATAAAAGCACATTAAAAAGGAATATCATGCTGCTGTACATCCGATTAAAACCACAGTTCTAACTACCATAGAGTAAAAAAAAAAAAAAAACCACACCTCTTCATCACTGCAGTGCCCTATGCATTAAACAGCATTCACTTTTTCACCTTTTTTCATTACCTTTGAAGGATCAGTAGGAGAGACTCCCTCTACCGGGAAAGGGCTGCCAGGCACAGGAACTCCATCATAAGTTATTTCTACCTCATAGGATCCCTCTTCACGTGGGATGAATTTCACAATGCTGTTGTCTGCACTCAGTCCAGGCTCCACCTTGCAAGGAACAGACTTGTTTGTGGGACCCACAATCTTGGCAGCAACTTTGCCTTGTCCTCCAGCTCCTTTAGACTTTACTGTGAACTCCTGATCCTTCCCAACTTCCACCTCTAAAAAAAAAGTGACGGAAAAGCTTTATATTAAAAAAAAAAAATGTTCGACTGTCACTATTAAATAGTTAAGGTCAATACTGGACTTCATACTTTGAGTAAATCTAACTATTCAGAATAGGACTTGCAACAAATCCATGTATAAAATGGATCTTGCACCAGCCCTTAAGATGTTTTTAAGGCATTCCAAAGCTTGCACAACACTACAGACCTATTACTTAAGTGTCTTACCTTCAACTACTTTTCTACTACACCATTTCAGGAAGGGTCAAGTGTAGAACTGCTGCTCAATGTGTCGAAAACCTAAACGTAATGTATATATAACTTTTGAAAATATGTTTTGTAAATTGTTTTATAATAAGTTAGTACTACGTGCTAAACGCTGGTATTGCTTAGGACTAATATTCAATGTGCATCATCTTGGAGTTTTTCTCCCCGGGCTCCGCTGAAAATGGACCTATCCAGTTGGACTATCCGGGTCAACAAATGTAAAATACTCAATGCTCTGATAAGAGGGCATTTCAACTCTTCTACACATGGCAAGAATGTGTTTCCACAGTTCCAAAACACAGTCATGGACTACAAAAACATGGCTGTAGATGTGATTTGCTGCTCTACACATTTTTACACTGTCAGAAGGTACTCCAATTGATTTATGCCCAGAATTATGATGCAGCTACTCAGTGTAGCACCGATACAACACACTAGCTGACACTGCAATGAATCTACAAGTTCCACTGGTAATTAGACCCTACAGTTTTCATGAAGACTACATGCTATACATGCACAAGCAATACAGATAAATTATACTATTCTGGCAAGGCACAGTAGTTTTTGGAAAACTGGTCACTTCAAGCTACCACCTTTATTTGAAATCAGAAAACTGTCCCCCCAGAGTGCACTTGCTTTCCTACAGAAGGATCTTCATATGTAACAGTATGACTTTCCACATTTCTGTCCTAGTTTCCCCAAGTGTACTCCACGCTGAGGATGAAAAAAAGTCAAAGGGATTAAAGATTAACCCCCCCCCCCCCAGTCATTTACAGCTACACTCTTCCCTTCTCAAACCTACTGGCCTGTTGTCTTAATGTGAAGACATTACAATCCCTGAAAGCGACAAATTAGTGAAGCTCTGTTAATCAGGAAATGACATGGGGGTACAGGATCTGAAGCTTTCAAACCTGTTTAAAACATATCTGCCATTTCTTCACATTTCTGCAAGACTTTTAAACTCGTGTTACCCCCTCATATTTGGGTCCTACAACACTTGCCAAGGATTCTCACACTACACTACTTCCATTCCCAGTGAACAAGAGTTCACACAACGCAATTCAGCTGTGCATCCAAAGCACATTATGGGCAAAGTATATTTAGTGCTAGTCCGCTTTCTCAGTTTTGGTGGCAGTGGATGGATGGGTGATCTGTAAATTTCAGCCCTTTTCATTTTGGACAAGAATTGCATACTTAAGTGACAGAAAAGGGAGAATTTGCAGGCTTAAGACAGCAAATGTGGTGCACATGCTCACAAGAAACAAGGGAAATGCTACCATTTTTATGACTCTTCAGAAAAAAGTACAGTTTTGTACCTACCATAAATGTAGATGTACGAAGATCCACATTGCTGCAGTCCTTACTTATGGGTAGTCCGCGGTCCTCGGTCGGCCCGAATACCAAAGTATTAGGCTGACGTCGGTCATGGGCGCCTAGAACTGACAGAGCGTCAGGGTATAAAGGCGCATGACCGACGTCATATCCTCAGTCTTTTCTTGCCCCAGATGTCAGAAGGCCAAACAAGAAAGGCCACAGTCAAAAACAGAATACCTCCCAAAAACATGCCCAACAACAACCGTCACCTAAAGCATAGCACCCTGTTAAACTACAGTGGGGAAGGAGGGAGGGTAAATTGGACTGCAGCAATGTGGATCTTCGAACATCTACATTTATGGTAGGTACAAAACTGTACTATGTTCTTCATCTCACATTGCTGCAGTCCTTACTTATGGGTAGAATCCCAAAGCAACGGGAAAGGGAGGTTGGTAAAAATCATAAAGCATTAGGGGCTGCTAAAATGCCCTGTAAAATTGCAGTGGCAAATCCAGCCCTAGACTTAGAATAGAGAGGAAGGTGGTAATGTTTAGAAAAAGTATGCACTGAACTCCAAGTAGCTGCCTCCAAAATGTCCTTTGTAGCTACCCCTCTTAGAAAGGCCGTGGAAGTAGCAGTAGCCCTAGTGGAATGAGGCCCGATTCCAGCCGGAATCTCCTTACCATGATGGGAATAACAGAAAGAAATACAAAACCCAATCCATTTAGAAATAGTTTGTTTTGAAACAGGTTTACCCTGTGAACCCAAGGCAAAAGAAACAAACAACTGCTGAGACTGTCTGAACTCCTTGGTTCTGCTCAAATAATAACACAACTGCCTGTGAATATCCAAAGTATGCAAAATTCTCTCCTTTATTTTGGGGGTTTGCATAAAAAGTAGGCAAATGAATAGTTTGGTTTAAGGCCACACTAGAAACCACTTTAGGCATAAAGGAAGGATTAGTACGCAAAGATACCCTATCCTTATGAAAAATCAGGAAAGGCTCCACTGCCATGAGGGCCTGTAATTCAGAAACCCTTCTTGCAGAGGTAATGGCCAACAAAAAAGCAGTTTTCCATGACAAATACTTTAACTCTGCCGAAGCTGCAGGCTCAAAAGGTTGTAGAGTAAGCTTTTCCAACACAAAATTGAGATCCCAAGCAGGAGTAGGAGCTCTACGTGGGGGTCTTATATTCTTTGCCCCTCTAAGAAATTGCTTAAACAAAAGGGTGAGAATAAAGGAGGGTCACAATCATAGTGAGCAGAAATGGCTGCAGCATGGACCTTTATCGAGGAGAAAGACAAACCCTTGTCCAATAACTCAGTAAGATATTGAAGAGCAACACTTAAATCAGGTTTGGAGACATCAAAGTCCTTTCCTTTGCTCCAAATAAAAAATCTCCTCCATTTATCAGCGTAAACTTTCCTGGTACTAGGCCTCCTGGCCTCCAAAATAACATTCAAAACTTGTTGTGGAAGCTGAGACCCTCCAGAGTCTAAAACAGAATATGCCAGGCTGTTAGATGCAGAGACTGAATCTTGACATTGAGGAAGTGATTGTCCTCCTGTGACAAAAGGTGCGGAATCAAAGGCAGAGGCCATGGAGGTTCTCGTACTAGACTCCTCAGTAGTGGGTACCAGTGTTGTCGAGGCCAATCCGGTGCTATCAAAATCATGGTTGGCTTGTCTTGTCTGGCCTTCAAAAGTACCTTGGGAAGAAGAGGCAGAGGTGGAAAGGCATATACATGCAGATTGTTCCAACTGAATGATAGAGCGTCCACCTTCCAAGCTGTGTGATGAAACATTTTTGTGCAAAACTTTGGCAACTGGTAATTTAGTGGAGAAGCGAACAGATCTATGTCTGGAGTTCCCCATAACACTGTCAATTTTGAAATACATGAGGATCCAATTTCCACTCGTGAGGATCCACTATTTGTCTGCTCAACACATCTGCTAAGGAGTTCTGTGCTCCTGGTAGAAACCTTGCTTGAAGATTGAGGTGTAGATTGAGAGCAGTTTCCCACAAAATCATCGCTTGCCTGCAAAGAGGGTAAGAATGGGTTCCCCTTGCTTGTTGATGTACCACATGACAGTAGTGTTGTCTGTTTGAATCAACACCTGCCCTGGGTGAAGTAAGTCTTTGAAAGCCATCAATGCAAACTGGACTGCTAACATTTCCATCAAGTTGATATGCAAATGTTGGAGTTTGACAGGCCACGTGTCTTGCACCCATTTTCCATTGAGGTGTGCTCCCCAAGCCTTGTCCGAGGCATCTGTCGTTAGAATCTGACTCGCCTCTGGCCGGGTCACAGAGTCCCTTGTTTAGGTGACATTCCTGAGCCCACCACAAAAACTCCTTCTGAATGCAAGGTATTATCTGAATGACAGTGTCTAGATCTTGGCAGTGCTGTTGTCCATACATTTTTGAGATACCATTGAAGCTTCCTCATATGCAATTTGGCATTGGGAAGCACCAGAATACAAGATGCCATGAACCCCAAGGCTTGAAGGACTGTCCTTGCAGTCAGCCTGGACCGTAGAGATATTTGATGAAAATAAAGAGAAAGGCTTCTTTGTTTGTCCGGGGTCAAAAAGGCCATCTGGGAAGCTGTATTCAGTCTCACACCCAGAAAGCACATGTCCTGAGAGGGTACTAGACTGGACTTTGTTTCGTTCACAGAATACCCTAGGCATCTTAACACTGCCATCACATACTGTAGATGTTGAAGAAGTTCGTCCTTTTCCTGTGCAATAATCAGGCAATCGTCCAAATAAGGATAAATCTGTATTCCTCTTAGTCTGAAAAAGGCTATCACTGGAGCCAGAACCTTTGTGAACACTCTGGGCGCAGTAGATAAGCCAAAGGGCAATGCAGAGAACTGATAATGTAAATTTCCAGTCCGAAAACGCAGGTACCTCCTGCAACTGGGCCTGATAGGAACATGAAGGTAAGCCTCTGAGATACAGAGTAACCATCCAGTGATCTTTTCCCAACAGAGGTAAAAGCTGTTGTAAAGTCAGCATCTTGAACTTTGGAATGTCCAGATAAGTGTTGAGGATAGATAAATCCAAAATTGGTCTCCACGTGTTCCCTTTCTTTGGAACTAGAAACAGGCGAGAATAAAATCCTAGGCCCACTTCTGACAGAGGAACTGGCTGTATAGCTCCCATTTGAAGAAGTAAAGAAATTTGTTTGTGAGCCTCTATCCTTTGCCGGGGAGGGACGTCTGGCATGCCCTTGAAAGGAGGCATGGTATGGAAATAGAACTTGTAACCTCTGTTTATAATGTCCAATACCCATTTGTCCTGGGTAACTAAATGCCAATTTTGTTTGAAAAGAGCCAACTTCCCTCCCAAAGGAGCTGCCAGGCAGGAAGAATCTGGCAGCTGAAAATGCAGGTCATTGGGCCTGTTTACGAAAGGACTGGCCCCTGCCTTCACCAGCAGATTGAGCAGGCGAACTCCATTGTCTCGGCCTGAAGGTACTCTGAGCTCTGCCCCTACCACGCCTAGATCTACCCCTAGACTGAGAATCAGAAGAAGGGTACGTCCACCCCTTAGTAGGCCAATTTCTACTAAACTTTGGAGGTTGTACCTGCAAAAAATCTTTAACAGTCTGCATAGACTTAGCCTTGTCTTCCATTTTCTTTAAGACTGACTCCACAGGAGGACCAAACAAAACTTCAGATTGTAAAGGGGCATCCAGAATTCTAGACTTAACATGCTCAGACAAATTCTGATCCTTAAGCCAGGCGTGCCTACGAATAACTGAACCAGTTGCAGCCACCCTAGAAGAAGCCTGTAAAGCATCAAAACCACATTGCAAAGAGTGCTTTCCCACCTGTTCAGAAACATGCACTAAATCCTGCAATTCTTTACACTCTATGCCCTCTGCTAAAGCATCCACTTTAGATCTTAGCTGAGAAAGGAGGAAATTCTGATACTTCAACATATGAAACTGGCAGTTCAAAGCTCTCATCGCTAAAGTAGAAGAGGTATACACCTTCTTACCCCATCTATCCAAAGCTCTAGCTTCCTTATCCAGAGGAACCGGATTCTTAACAACAGAGACTCTAACACCCTTAGGTCCCTGACTAATAGTTTCTGGGTCTGCCCTAGGACTCTTACACAGATATTTATGAGCCTCAGGCACCCTATAATACCTGTCAGGTTTAACTGGAGCAGGAGGCACAGAATCCGGATTAAGGGAAGCCTCCGAGAAAACATCCGAAACATCCAAAACCGGAGGTATAGCTAAGGGTCTATGCTGTGGCAAAAACAAAAACTCCCTGAGTCTCTTCCGTGAATCAGAGTAATCTTGTCCTTCCCACTTAAAATGCTCCCTCATGGAATGCAGAGTTTCTGAAAATGAAAAATCCTCTGGAGGAGAAGCAGAAGGAGTGGAATCCTCTGCATCAGAATCAGAATAAGGAGGGAAATCTTGAATGTCTTCAGCAGAAGACTCAGAATCATCTGAGGCCTGCTCCAAACTTTCCAACTCTGGCTCCATCCTGGGCCTCTTATCAGGAGGGGGCATAGAACCTCTAATTAAAGAAATCAAATCCTCTGCCATTTTAAGCATGTGCTTTTTAGGCACAGACCCTGAAGAACCAGAACTGACACCAGAGGAAGGCAAAACAGACCTGCCCTTAGAAGGAGCCTTAGGAACAGTAACAGAAGGCCTAACCACCTTAGGCATAGAAGGGAGAATAGAAACCTGAGAGGCCCCTTCAGCCTGACCTGCCTCCTGAGAGGCCACATCTTGTAAAATCAAAGTTTCCCCCTGGGACTCAACAGAAACTTCAGCCGGATCCAGCTGTTCAGCTGTAGCTTCTGAAGATCCGGCGTCCGTAACAGACGAATCATCCTGCCTAGGCTTTAAAGATTTGTCTTTGCGCTTCTTAGTAGAAGCCGGCGTCGGAACATCCGACGGCATGTTATAATTACACCTCTTGCCAAAGACTAACCTAGCGCAATCTAACCTCCATTTTATAGTGCGCTTATTAAACCTAGCACAAAACCGACACCCGACTAAGTCGTGCTCCGGTCCCAAACAAGGAATACAAAGCGAGTGGTAATCCCTATGCGGTATCGGTTTCCCACAAGAAATACAATTATTCACTTTTTCTGACATCCGGTAACTGAGGCAAGAAAAAACAAAAATATTCCCCAACGGGGTACTTAGCCCGACTTGGTATCTGTCTGAAACTCCGAAACCGAAAAATTTCAGAACGCCGAACGGCACTTGCAACGCTGCTTCTGCATCGGACCATGCGGCAAAAAAGACTGAGGATATGACGTCGGTCATGCGCCTTTATACCCTGATGCTCTGATGTCAGTTCTAGGCGCCCATGACCGACGTCAGCCTAATACTTTGGTATTCGGGCCGACCGAGGACCGCGGACTACCCATAAGTAAGGACTGCAGCAATGTGAGATGAAGAACATCTGCCTGTAACCGCAGTATGCAAGCTTACTTTATCAATTTGAGAAGGAACAATGGGCAAAGACTAGTGAAGCTCTAAAACAGAGCTCCGTTTAACTTCAGTTAATTTGAGCTGCATAAAAGCTGAACTTGGCAAGTGAGATTAACAAGCACTGAGGGACTTGCCTCTACCAATCAAGTTACGGCAACTGTTACAAAATGTCACAAAACCACTAACAGTTGGTTTTGATTTAGTTGACAAAATAAAAAACACTTCCTTCCAAGGGGCATTCACTTGGAAACTTAATATACCTCAAATATGAGGTCAGCAATAGGAAAGCAAGGTAGCAAACTTGGCAGAGATACGAATTCCAGCACCAAACCAAAGCTCTTTTACACCAAAGCCCAACAAAGTCTCCCTACCCAAGAGAATTTCAGTGCTGGTTCATTCTGCCAAAAGAACTGTTCACTTCTACAAATTTAAGACCTTGCAACTATGGGCACGGTCATCACAAAAGCACAAGCCTACTTGTACCAACACCTGAAGTTACCTGCACCTTACCAGATTGCTTAAAAGGCAGCAAAGGGCAGAGAAATAACCATGATACCTTGTTCTAGCTAGATGTTTGGTTCAAGCATCACATTAAGACCAAACTGATTAGCTTCAAACCATGTCTGCAAGCAGAAAGATTCATATTTGAGGGGGAAAAATTGTGCCCAACTAACCAGCATATTTTCCCAAGAAATGCACTGCCTTCACTCCACTGGAGTTTTATTTGTACTGGTCTACATTAAATTGGGGTTTTCCTGTTTGGAGCCTGCAAATATTTCTTGGTCTTTGGACTGTTTTTGTTGCTTTTGGAGAGAAAGGGGAAAGTATCCCTATTTTTAGGCCTTTGTTCCCCATTTATGGCTTTGACCAGATTTCTTGCTACAAGAGGTTGAGGGGTATGACGTATAATCACAGAAGTAACCATCCACTTTCTCTGAGCCACTGGACCAGTACTGCTTACAGGTTCAGTAACTAATGGACAGAACATTGCAGTGCCAAATAAAAGCAGGTTTATCTAAACTCCTGTAATAGTTTAGAATCCCATTCCAGATGCAGAAACTATAAATTCTGTACTATAGTAACAGCCCATTCTTTATGCACAACCTTCAAACTGTAAATGCAAGAGTATTTTAGAAAAAAATTCTGAAACATGAAGTGTACATCAGAGGGAAAATAGACAATAGAGCATCTTTGGAAAAGATGGACCAAATGAAAGCAAAAACATTCCATACTGGGGAAACTGGCTAGCAATCTTGGTTTAATGAAGAACATTTTCTATGTAGTAATAAAGGGAATGGAGAAACATACTAGCCTTAAATAAAGGTGGAAATGCAAAACTAAGATTAATGGAGAAGACAGAACACTTATGAAATAGTTTTTGGCCCAAGCCATGGCACAGCCCATGACTTATACCAAGTGATGAAAGGACAGCCAACCAGTAACAAACTATAATCATGTCCTTAAAGTGTGAAAGGCCACCTTGTATCACATGCTCCTAGGAGTAAAAACTACCTTCTCCAAGCCTGGTTGTTGAATTCATTCACTTAGACAGCAAGTCTAGGTCACAGACAGAAGGCATCAAGCAGCAGGACACTGGTCACAGTGAATTCTGGAGAGACCTTCACCTGCATCACTACCATGAGACTCATGCAATCTTATGGCAACAGGTACCATTCAAGTATTAGCCAGCCCACTCAGGACACCAGTTACATCCATATACCACTGGCAAAGCAACTGCTCAACAACCTGGTTAGAGAGTACTTACTTTCACAAAGACCTGCAACCTTTATCTTGCTAAGGTCAAGTGAATGGGCAATTCCAGTGCTGAATGGGCTCTTTGGTATGTGATCTCCTCCGTATGTCACACCAATGCCCAATGGACCCTAAAATTAAAAAAAAAAAATGTACATGAAATTTCTACCAAAATACTCCAGTCTGTTCAGTTACACAGCATCTTACAACCCAGCTTGTAACATTACCCCCATAACACCCTCTACGAAACAGCACTGATGCGATTCACGGCTGAAGTCATTATATCCTTCCCTCCTTCCCATGTGTACAGTCTGAACCAGCAAAGTAGCACTCAAACTTAATTTCCCAACGCCTTACCTGTTGCACAGGTGTGTACTTAACAGTGTAAGAATTGTCAAGGTTGTCCACCAAGTCAAAATCCTGTATGGCATCTCCTTTGGATGCTCCAGTGAACTGAACGTCCAGCTTGGCCTTTCCAGCTGCTTTTGTATTCACTGTGAAGTGAGTAGGTTTTCCCAGTTCAATACCTGAAAGTACATAAAATGTTATTACAATAAATATACTACCATGACAGTTAGATCACAAGTCAAAACCTGCAAAGTGGAACCAAAAGAATGTAATCTGTACAACTGTCACTATAAAAGAGAAGTGCCCCCCCCCCAAAAAAAATTCCCATCCACTATTTCTAAGAGAAAAACATTAAAATTTAGCTTATTACATTCAGACTCCCATTTAATCCTATTAAAAATAACTGCATTCAGAGGAACAGTGCCAAAAGCAGTACTTTGCTACAAAGCTCCAGCTGCAGTCTCAGCCTTTTCAGCCATTTACAGAGATAATCACCTCCTTGCTTACTATGCAAGAGAAATTGGATTTCAGCTTCTTGGCTGAAAGTGGAAAAAGCTCAAGGGAAGAAGGACTGCATAACTCTTGCTAGTTCCAGTACAAACTGGGAAGTAGCAAAATGTAATTGGAGAAGCTACTGAGGAAAGTGTGGCAACATCCTAAACAAGTGATCCACTTTGGTTACTGAAGGTCCCCAGACTCTGTAGTCATCAGAGGTCATACTATTTCAGTTAGTCTCTTTGCAGAGCACATGTGGCAGCCACTCAGAGCCTGGTCAGCTTCCTGAAGGATTGGGAAGCAGAGTAGTCACCCCTTCAGCCTAAAACTGTACACTTGGCGGGGGAAGAAAGAGGTTTAAAAAAATTCAGCCCTATGAAGATCCCCTAACTTGCACACTAGCTGCCCTTCCCATATGCTATTTTGTTACTCTTCGGGAAGTCTACCTTATTTTGGACAACTGCACAGCATCTACTCATACCACACTAAAACATTATGAAATTACTGTTAATAGCACAAAAATGCAACAGTACATCATACTGTCCAATGCTGTTCCAGTTTGGAGATTAAGGTGCCCCCCCCCCAAAGAAACAGATGTAGGTGGTTCTTCTACAGGAAAGGAGCATGCATATTACCAGGGCAAGGCATATGTAGAAAATAACAGTTGCTCAAAGGATTAGACATGCTATATTACAGACATCTGTAGGGCACAGACTGGTAGGAGGCTTGTTAAACCATCTGTGCCATGTATACCATTAAAGGACTCCATGCTAAAGGCTGGCAGAAGCAATTCAAACCATCTAATGCAACAGCAAACAGACCCAGAACCATGCTTCAAATGGTCTTACAAACTAGTTCTAATACAGGCGTTGCCCAAGCGGAAATGTTGCCTATGAAGCAGTCCTAGAGTAGTGCTTTTGATTCATACCATTTTAAAAGAAGCCTGCATTTTCCAAACTCCCATCTGATGCTACCAGACCAAACTGGGGCTCAAGCTGCTCTCAAGCACTGCTTCAGCATAAAGCATGGCTCACAACCGCTTATCTCCAGTACCAGAGAGATCCAGAAATGAGGGATACTACTATTTGCTTCAAATCGTAACAGAACTCTACATAAACATGCATCTTGCAAAATAGAGATGCAATCATGAAGTGCAATCCATCTTTTCTTTAAAAGTTTTAGGAATGAAGTAAACTGACCTGAAATTAGACATCTCCTGGAAAATAATCAGCATTACTTCACAGCATCCAGACTGCTACCTACACAATACAAACTTCTATTCTGGTTAAAATTCTAGATCAAAGTGTATTATCCAGACCCACAAAAGGTTTCTAGATTTTTGAAAAATGCACTTAGATTAATTTAGCATATAAAAAGTTGGCCTTCACAGCCATTACAACTAATTAACAATTTGTTATATACACATCACTTCAAAGTAGCAGCAGAGCCTGTGCAAAACCTCTGGAACAAAATTAAAATTTCTGAAGTGGTATGAAGTACAAGTTACCAGAAGTTAGCCTTTCAGGATACCACAGTTGACCAAGCTTCTAGCCTCAAGACTAAAATGCTCCCCAAACAATTCTTTAATAGCCTACAGCTACCTGGAAAATTTTAAATGCAGGCACTACCACTTAGAATGCAAGTTTTTCCCCAGGTGACAGTTAAGGTTGAAGAACTTTATCCTGTGTCCATTAACTTCGGCCATACTACACTTCTGCTTTGAAGCACTTAACTGCTCTTCAGAGACTACTTGGAAACTGTTCACTTCCAATGTCAGCCAACCACACAGCTACAAATCTGCCTCATTAGATTAAACTTCACAACAACCTAACACACAAGTGTCATGACCAAGCATCAGTAAAACAAGATTCAACCAGACCTTCCAATCTGAAGTCTAACCAGGTAGCTTAATGCTACATAAAGACCAAGTCACATGTGCTGATGTATTCTGCACAGACTGCATCCCCACAAGCCACATAAATGAGGAAATATTTCATAGTATTGCGTGCTTTTTTCCTAGGCACGAGTTAAATTACTGTCAAACCAAGTGGACAAGCACCAAATCATATATTACAAAACCAGCAGTTTTCTAGCATAGGTATGTATTTTTTTTTACTGTTTATGCAAACCTAGATAAATTGATAAGACAATCCAGGGGATGGAGATGCACAGGAAAGGAGGGTAGTGATTGAATGGGGAAGGATTCAAACAACTTCATTAAGAAAGGTGCTGGTGGGAAATGTCTGCCAAAAGTAGTAAAAACAATAGTCAGAGCTGCACCAGTTACTAGTGTGGGCAGGTTTGGCATTTCCTTCAGCCACAACCTGCATAAGTGCTCCACTGACCATGTACTAATTACGAATCAAAAACTTCCTCTTACACTGTGCAAGGCACAGAAATGTTACCATGCATTTTAAGGACTGCAGCATTACTGATGTTTAGCTTAGCCAGCTAAATTAAACTGCCAGTTTCCACAGTTGTAGGCTAAAGGCATGGTAGCCAAACAGATTATCCTGTTTACATTCCATCTTAAATGTAATCAGTTTCTTTCAAAAGCATTCGACTTATAAAATAGCACATCATTTTAGCTGTTTTTCCTTTAACCACAGCAAGAAACTTCCATTAAAAAATTTAGCTTGGCAGATAAAACGATTAGACCTCTAAAGCACAAATTACAGATGTGGTGGGAATACAGTTTACACAAGAGCTTCAGTAAATGCCATAAGCAAGATAGGTTGGCAGACTGCACTTTAGGGGTACTGGAAAAAGGCAACTGTGGGACAGTTGTACATGTCTGACCAAATCTAAGACTTCCAGGGTAGCAGCTCTCCAGGGTTAATCTCTGGAAAGAGGAGGTTATGCAACAACAATGGACTCTCTCTAGCACTGCTTACTTAGGAAGGCTTCAAACACGAGCACCAAGGTGACTTGAACCAAGACAAGGCAATCACCTGCAAGCAATGCAAATCAGTAAAACAAAATACAAGTAACGCTTTTCCCTAATTTCTCTTTGTAAACCAGTATTAGTTTGGACAGCAGATACTCAAAAGATCTGCAAAGACTCGCAACAGTCTAAAATGCAGAATGCTTTTCAGCAAATGCCAAATGTTTTATATTAAACACAGTGAAAAGCAGACAAGTTTCAGATGAGAGTCCGAGACCCCTTTCAACTTTACTTCCAACCAAAACTCCATCCCATGGAGACATGGGATCAGATATGAAACTAACACATGCAGTAGGAAAACACAAGTTAGGCAAACCATTTTTCAGTCAACTTAGTTACCAAACACCTCCCATAGGTCAGGACCTGAAGTGTCGTGACTTACTACTTGCTTAGAATTCCTAGCGAGGTAATCAAATTTAGGATTACAGGATTAAGCTTAGAACCACCCACTTAATAGTACCAGGCGAAAATATAATTGCTGAAGCGCAGCACTTAGTTCTATAAAGTACCCTGTAAAAGAGAACAAATTCTCAAGTGTTAAACCCAAACAAGAATTGCTTATACAATCAATGTAGCATTTCTGCACCCAGTCAAAAGTTAGACTCCACCCCCATCTTGTTTTTGCAAAATGCCATTTACAACTATCCAGGCTTACCACTTTTGTTCAGTCCTGGTCCTTCTGCCTTCACCTTGCTAGCATCATGGGAGGGATCTACCTTTACACGAACAGGACTTGTAGGGATTGCCTGTTGGAGAGAAAAAAATTAACAGCACAAATTCTAGATCTTATCTGCCATACTAAACTCTACTAGCAGACTTCTCCACAAGACCGAACACAGTTACCAAACCCAAGATTCCAGCTGGCAGAATGTCTGCACAGTGACCAGTTATCCTATGAATTAGTTGAGATGTAGCCAACAGCTACATATAGCTATAACTGCTTTAACCACCACTGAGTTCACTCAATAGTCCAAAACACACATAATAGCCATAGTAAAGCCAAACATTACCAATAAGCTCTTGCTTTGCTCAGAAATTACAGTTGTGTACACTTACTGTAAGTGTAGATGTTAGTGTATTCACTGTTGCAGTCCTTACAAAAATGGGTTATCTGGTCCTTAGTAGCCCGCAGTTGGCCAGAATACCAAAGTCCTTGGTATAGGACGTCAGCTGCCTTCAGATTAGGCACGACATCAGGATGATGGGTACAAAAGAAGGCAGCAGACACCATTTCCTCAGTTTCTTGCCTTAAATGTCAGACCACCACAAAAAGAGTTAGACCAGGAAAAGAAAAAATCCAGTCTGTGCCCTAGGAAAAAAAACAGGGGAGGAAGGGGGGAAACCAGGACTGCAACAAGTAAATACACTAACATCTACATTTATGGTAAGGTCTACACAACTGTACTATGTTAGTGTTTCACTGTTGCAGTCCTTACAAAATGGGTTTATTCCCAAAGCCCAGAAAAAAAAAAAACTGAGGAACACCCACTGTTTAAGGGTTGGTGAGGATGCCCTGCAACACTGCACTGGCAAACCAGCCCTGGATTTAGAAAACAAAGGTAAATTGTAATGTTTAGCGAGTGTGTGGACAGACCAGGTAGCTGCTTCCAGGATGTCCCTAGCAGGTACACCTCTTTAAAAAGCTGCTGAGGTAGAGGCTGCTCTAGTAGAATGCGTTCTAATAATCTGTGGAGGAACCTTGCCATGGTGCAACAAAAGTGAATACAATGAGCAATCCACTTAGAAATGGTCTGACATTCATTAAAGCAAGAAGAGGGTCCCCCAACGGTTACTTCTCAGGAGGTCTTCAATTAAAGCAGTCCGAATACAAAAAAGGTACTCAGCCGACCGGCACTTGTGCAGAACACTTCTGCTTTGGGCTCTGCGGCAAGAAAGACTGAGGAAATTGAGTCTGCCGCCTTCTTTTGTACCAGACATCCTGACGTCAGGCCTAATCCGAAAGCAGCCAATGTTTTATACCAAGGACTTTATAATTCTGGCCGACAGCAGGCTACAGAGGACTGGATAAACCATTTTGTAAAGACTGCAACAGTGAAACATGAACATGCAATCACAACTAAATGCAAACAGATGTAAGAGGCACCATACTGTGCAAGACTTTCTACAAAATTGGTCTGCCAATTGTTGCCTTATGTCAGAGTGCCATCTACTTCTCTAGACTTGTGAAAAACCCTCCTTTTTGAATTAGAAACTAAAATACCAAATAGGTTTTTGAATGTACATGCTGCATTTCTCATTAAAGTACTTGAGAATGTAATTGCAATTAAACTACATAATTTAGGCAATGAGCTCTACTTGGTTTCAATTCATGTAGACTCAGCAAATCTACCTTCGCAGTGCTACAAAGGCCATACCACTGCGCTTGCAGAGTGGACCTTTCCCAAATACTTGACTGGATTTGATAAAACGTAAAACCATCTACAATTCTTGGCACCTGTAGCTCCTTTGTAGAAAGCTTAAACCATCTGTACTTCATATTTTAATAAGAGTCCACAAACTACCCTTCTGGTTTTCTCCAGATAAAAAATCTTCAGAATATTGAGCACAAAAGGGTCTTGACATTTCGCCACTTGAAGCCACTCGAGACACTTGAGCTCAACTTTGTTAACCTGCCAGTTAGGAAGATGGGAAATGTTAACTCTCCTTTTGGATGGAATTGCAGTCTGTACTGCCAGAGTTGAAGATCAGTGGAGGGCAATACAACATGAAAAGCATACAAGATGCATCTTGGGCGAGTAACAGGGAACAGCACATTCCTTTAACCACCTGGCATCCTCCCAGGAAAAAAAAAAAAACTACAGCTGTCTGCCAAGTTGGTAGAGAAGTTAAGGCTGTTGGACGAGACTTGGTTGCTTTGTCTCAAGAGATTAAAGCACCTCAACCAAGCACATTACAGTCCTAAACCATATAGTGCAAACTTTAAATCACAGACCACAAGTGGCCCTCAAAAGGTGGGCCTTTGATAGCACATCCTAGATATGAGATTGAGTGATTTTTGGAACAAAGGATTGATCAATTTGTGAAATGACAATGTCTACTACATCAGCAAAAAGCAATTAGTAAATCCCCCCCCCCTCAAAGTGGACCTGGGGTAAACTTCTGGAGTGCCAGGCCTAGGTTCTATAGTTAAACATCGTATCCTTCCATAACCCTGGGGTACAAGCAAATGGTGATGTGAACTGACTGGTTAAGAATTTATACGACCTTGGCAAAGTGTCAATACTTCATACAATTCCAGAGAGCTCCAAGCAACTAAATATCAGCATCTTAAATCCATGCAACACAACCAGACAAGTCACCTTCAAAGCAGCTTCATCTCAGAGACCCATCACAAAACTGAAAGGGCAGGATACAATCTGAAACCTCCAAGGCACAAGACTAACCTAGTGCAGCTCTTTGGAAGACATCTGGAATGAAAACTAGCAAAGCTATTTAAAATTCCAGAACGAAAGTCAAATGCACAACATATCCTGGTTCATCCACAGCAGGAAAAGTTTTTCTCCTCCAGGACTGCCCCATTTAAACCTAGCAGCACAGCTCCAAAAGCAGAAGGTGCAAAAATCCTTCCATCAACGAAGGACATTAAGTATGTTCCTGTCAAAACTTGGGCAGGTTAAAGTGTGAAAAGTGTGGCTTCCTTAAATACAGGATAGCAACTTGACATCTTTCATGGCAGTTCAGGAAAAACTCGCTACCAAAAACTCCTTTATTCTTATCAAAGAAGCGAGCTTAGCATTGTTTACGCACAACAAAAAAGTGAAGTGGAGAATGATCTCAGGCAGCATACCAAAATCCAAGTCCTGAACACTTTCTTCATACACTCAGAACAGGAGCTGTATGCTCGTAGGAGTACCAACATGAATCAAGAAAGATGGATTGGTCAAGCCCTCCTTGACATTACAGGGTGATTATGTGAAGTAATGCATAGCAGGCAAAAGCAATGGTTCAAAACAACCAGATCATGAATAAAGTGTTTTGGACCTTGTTTATGTATGAATAGCAAGAAGTGGCCAACAGAGCTAAAAGATGAGGGAATGTCTGCAGCTCGAATAGGCA
Organism: Protopterus annectens; assembly: GCF_019279795.1. Taxonomy (NCBI): domain Eukaryota; kingdom Metazoa; phylum Chordata; order Ceratodontiformes; family Protopteridae; genus Protopterus; species Protopterus annectens. The sequence goes on along the minus strand of NC_056741.1, from coordinate 844,926,935 downwards.
AGATGGGGGGGGGGGGGGGCATAATAGAAGCCTTGAAAAAGGACATGAAAAACTGCAATTCCCAAGACTGAATTCAATAATTTCTATCCATCAACTGGGAAGTCAACTAGTTGGTTACAATGAAAGCAAGCATACCAGGATCAAGTAGGTGTACATGCTACATCAGAACAGAGTTCAAAGCTGTGGAGTACAGGGAGACATTCATGCACTAGGTATGACAAAACGAATGCTAATGCCCTAGGCAATAACACATGCTGAATAAAAAATGAAATAGAGGACTCCAGAACAGGCAAGCAATCACTGCTAGCCAGCCATTTTATCCAGTTAAGGATAACCAGAATACAGACCAGTCTTCTCAAGCAGTGTAAAAATCAGCAGCACTAGTGCTGTTCAAGCTAGAAAGCTAGGAAACACGTAGTCCTACTAGAGTTCAGTCTACCTGCACACAAACTGACCACAGAATCTCAGCAAATCAGGGCACCCGGGCTGCCTAGTTTGACTTGCAAATCCATTCTTACTACTGGTTCATGGAGGACACCAGGAAAACCTAGTAAAAAACTACTGGTTCATAGAGGACACCAGGAAAACCTAGTAAAAAATTCCACTGATATGTCAAAAGGCTGTTCAGAATGCAAACTCGTATGGGTCGGAAATGTCCCAATCTGTTGCGGTTTTGACAGCTCACCAGAAGGTTTAAATCCTTCCAAACCAGTCACCAGCCACCTCTTATGGCTGAGGGAGATGTAACCCAGGTGAGAAAGCCTTAAAGATGCCAATACAAGCTTAGTGGTCAGATTACAACTACCTCATATGCCATCATGCAGGAGGGGCCAGAGTGGTCATGGGGTGTGGTTACTAGCAATGGCCCCCTCTTGGGCCCATGACAACACCACATCCTGACAAATTTACTCAACTCAATTTGCCACTCTCCTGATCAGGCCATTGGCACATCTACAAAAGTGGTTTAGCCCTACCCACATGCCATTTCATGACACAAGGAAGGTATCCTCAGCCTCACCACACCTTTCTCCACTCCCTGCCAGTGGCAAGACACCTATGGTACCAACTTTCCTAGCTGGGATATTCTCTCCAGACCAATGCAGCAGCTAGATCTGAGAAACAGCTTAGCAAAGAAACTTCAAAGAAAAAAATCCCCTTATGATAAAACTATACGGAAGTGATGAAAACCATAAACTGCCCCTCTAATAAGCCAATGACCACAAAAACAAACTTTCCATGCATTTATGATTAGGTCCTTCTACCTATTGGTTTCCAGACTGGCACAACTTCAGCTCGGTACCCAAACTTTTCCCAGGCTACAAAACCTGCTCTTTGCCCATAATCCCTTGCACAGAACCCTTTAGTTCTATGAAACCCATGTTAAGACAGGGCAAACAAAACCCATGAAGGAAACAGAACTTCGAAAGCAAAGCAGGGGAGGCGGCTAGGTCATACAGGAAAGAGGGACCTAGTCCTAGACATCCATCTTTACAATAAGTACACAACTCATGTGATAGGACCATTTTTGCCAACCACATGGCAGAATCCAAAGTTTACGGTGGGAATATTGCAAGCCTGTAAAGATAATATTTCCCAGGTTAAGTTGAACACTGGACCTTAAAATGCCCCAACACTTGGGAAGGCAGATCTGACCCAAGTTATTACAATTATGAACTGCCTTGAGATTGCCAATAACTGGATCACAAAAGCTTCAGATAACAGATCAACAATATACAAGACACAACTGTGTTGGCAGTGATGACATAGTATCCTTGAAGTACACTGCAATGGATGGTCATTTTACTGTTGAGTGCCATGGCACAGTCACAAGGCAGGACAACTGGAGAGATGCAAATAACGAAGTCAGTAAAGTATAAATTATTCTGGAGACCTGCCTTAGGCTACTGGCGTGAAAATTAAAACTACCATCAGCCCATTGCCTCCATCCATGTCAGCCAGAGGATGTGCAATACAGTTTGCACTTAACAGTACAGCCATTAATCACAGCTTAATGTTAAATTACTAGAACAAGCCTACTAGCTGAACAGTGTGCCAAGCAGTCAGGGGCTCAGAAGACAATTTAAAGGGAAAACTGGTCCTCCCCTTAGTCACTGGATGGCTATAACTGCCCCTCAAACTTTCAGTTCACAGCTGGATCTGGATAAAAGTGTCATGGAAAATGAAATCTAGGTATGTAGAGACTGCTGGCAAGAACAGCAGTAAGCCACTATAGAGGCGAATACATTCTCAAAGGCAAAGGAAAATGGTCCATTCAATGGGACACATTGGAAGAGAAAGTGCAGAAAATAACCAGTCAGAAGAATCTGTGCAGAGAGTACATTCCCCAAAAAAGGGGGGAAAGAGCAGCAGGAATCTTAAGACAAAAGGAAAAGGATGAAGAATGGACTAAACATGCCCAATCAATGTAGCGGAAATCTGCATTCAATTGGTGTCCAAGTATCGACATGATTAAGCAGAACTGGAAAAAAAAAACAAGTACCACATTAAGTCCTAGTGTACAGTTCAAGTCAGTTACAGTCAGGCTGCCTGACACTACTGGAGGATTAATGGAATAGTAGGCACAAAGTGCCACAACTGGCTTACTGCAGAAGCTGCCCTAAAGTACCTTTCAGTGTTTTATAATGGTGCTCTGAAAGACAGTCTTCAGAATGAGCAGCAGCATACAGAGAAAATTACCTCAACTCTAGGTGAGGTCACATTTTCAAAAGGGGCCAAGTCTTTGAGCATTAAAACAACTTTAAACAGACAGCGCAGTGGTAACATTTTTGCCTCACAGCAAGAAGTCCTCTGGTTAGATTTGCGGCTGGGGTGCCTTCTGTGTAGAGTCTGCAGGTCCTCAGTTTCCTCCAGGTGCTCCAGTTTCCTCCCACGTTACAAAGACATGCATCTGAAGTGTTTGTCACCAGGCCTCTGATGAAAAATTGGCTTTGTTCCAAGTCTTTCCCAGTTAACAAATGTTAAGTGCCCATTAGAAGCTCCTATTATACAGGATAGGAAAAACAGATTAAGGGCACTCGCGTCCATTCTGATATGAAGCAACACCCCAAGATAAATCCCACCTTCAGCTGGGACAGGAAAGCAGAAAAAGGGCTATATCAAAACAGCGTAATAAAACATTTAGTCAAAATATAATCAAGTATGAATGCATACCTCAGCTCAATCTATAGAAGGAGCTAGACAGAAGTGGAAGTATTCAAATACTTAAGACACCAGCTAATCAAGTCCCAGAACAAAGTACACAAAATCAGAGATGCCTTCTCCATCCTCAAGGGTCAAGCTCAAGCTGCATTTCAACACCAACTTGACAGTATTTTCCTTAAAGGGTGCAGATGGCTAACTGGTGCAAAGTGTCAGACTTGTTCTGCCTGGAAAAGGAAGGACAGAAGGTTTGATAAATACCCAGGGTCTCAAAACTTGGCCAGTGTAAACCCCAGCAAATTCAAGTTAGTATCAAGGCGTGCTGGCATGGGGAAAAAAAACAAGTATGTTATCACACTTGATCAAGAATGCCAAGAGACATGGATGGACAAGGGAGATTCCCATTTGAGAATACAAACAAATCCACACTGAATCCCAACACTAAAGATAGTGGTCAGTACCAAAACTAAACTACAGGTGAAATAACTGCTACAGTTCAACCTCATTTTGATCCAATAGAAATCAGGTTGCCAGAATGGCTATAATCAACCCAAGACTGGTGCTGCTGCAAACAACAGTCTCAGCACCAAGTTAGAATTTGGCCTTCCCAATAAGACATCTGACCTGAAGCTGGGGTGGACAATGACATGAAGGTAGAAAGCAAAAAGCAAGAGCTTTATGTACACAATACCAAAACCTAGCTGTGAGAGCTAAGCCGGCTCAGCTGTGACACCACCTATGCACATTCCATACTTGAAATGGTATAGCCCAAAGGTAATTTATGCATACAGGACAACCTGAAACTGGCCATGTTAAAAACTGCAAGTCATAAAAATCACACCAAACACTGAAGCCAAGACCGGTAGACAAGGCAAACTGATGCAACAGCAAGATTAATAGCTACAAAAAAAAATTTAAAGGGTTCACTTTCTATATAACCCATTCAAAATTTTTGTAAACAGCCATCTAAATACATCCTTGCCAGGGACCATGAGATATTTATAGGTCACATCTGGCAAACAGGGGTGGTGCAATGCCAAGCTGAAAAATGGCTCAATTAAGTACAATCTAAGAAATAGACATGTCATGTTTCCAAATCACAAACCCAAAGATAAGCAGTGGCCACTGCTAAAAACTAAAACAATTCATCCAAACACCCAATGCACTACTTTCATCAGAACATTTTTTTTTAAATTAAAAAAATATAGTGTTGCTTAGAGGTGCCTCAACACTAAAGTTGAGATTTACATAGTAAGAAACTGACCAGATAAAGGAGATGGCTAATGGAACTGAACATACAAGCTAAAAACTTTCAAACACTAACCTTGAAAACTAACATTCTGCAGTTTTAAGCGACCAAGACAAAGTAACCAAAAAAACTAGTATGGAACAGTTACTGAACCCAAGTACAGCAAAAAGGATCGGGTGAAGGGTCATTCTAAAAAAAAAAAAAAAAACTCCAGGCAGAAAGCAGAGTCCAAGTGCATTAAAATGTTTAATCCAAGTGTAGACAAGCTCCAAAAAGGTTGATAAATATAAACAGGACACAAAGATGAAAAAGTTAAGCACGCTTTCACTCTGCTATTGCAAAGCTTCCTCAGAACAACCTATAACACCATTCACATCATTTATATACCTAAATGGTAAATTGGTTGAATTAATTACCTTAAAAAGGTATACCATACATAATCAAACAAATCTGACCAATACATAAACCCTAATAAATATTTAAAATATATTAAATGTAAATTCATTCCTAAATACTACTAAATGAAACCCCCCGGAAACCACCCGGAAACCACATCATACAGAAAGATTAAAAATGTTTTTGTACATAAAGTGACAAGCTACCAACCATGAAATTGAAAAAATAAAAATATCCCAATAAATAAATAAATCATAGAGCATCCATAGTTGACCAATTTCAAACAATTCAATCTAATAAAAAAATGCTCCATTAACTAATATATAAAAAAAGGGGAGGAAATTGCCAATAAAAATTCACAGTTTTGCTAGTCTCAATTTCAACACACTGGTGATACTAATACAATCATTTAAAGCTGGTGGTCTCCCTGCATCGGATTTTGGCTGCCAAATCAATTCTCTAAATTCAACCCTAGCTCCCCAATTACCACCTCTAGGATCCACGGTCACTTGTTCCAGTACAGCAAATTTAATACTCATATTATGACACAAGGAATGTTTAAAAAATATATTAGATTCCTTCTTTTTAGAAATCTCATACAAATGTTCGTAAATCCTTTTTAGAAATCTCATACAAATGTTCGTAAATCCTTTTCCCAAGTGTACGTGTGGTCTTACTAATATAAAAACTATTACAACTGCCACAAATACCAATGTACACTATACCTCTAGATGGAATATTTCCTTCTGCTGTAAAATGTACTTGCACTGACTGCAAGTACCACATTTAAACATACCCTTCTTAATTTTGTTTGCCCCTACTTGTTGATCTCCTTTCCTCTCAAAAAGGTCACTGAAGTTCATGCCTCTTTTTCTAATGAAAGAGGGTTGAACAGGAATATATTTCCGTATTTCCTCATTAACTCTTAATAGTGGCCAGTATTTTAACAATTTCTTCTACCAAATGTGACGTGGCCGAAAAGGTGTGAATACATCAATGATTATATGAAGTCTCATTTTTATTTACTGGCACACCCTCCAATTGACTCTTACCAAGTAATGGAAAAAATTTATCCCTATTGTCAAGTACCTCTGTAACTAAACTAGTTAAAAGGGTTTCGGGGTAATTTCTTTCCTTAAAAAGGAAACAGATATAATCGAATTCCTGAAGGACAGAATAAATCACTGGTCATTCTAGATGACCTTAAATTGCCCTTTGACAATCCCTTTTTTTTTGATAATACGGGTGTGCACTGTCAAAGTTAAAAGTATTAGAGAAAGTGGGTTTCCTGTATAGTTTTGACTGAAAACAATGGTTCGTAACATCTTTGTAAATAGTAACATCTAAATAGTTGATGGCAAACTCATTTAGTGTATGTAAATGTTAAAAATGAGGTGCTATTATTCAAATAGACCATGAATTCCTCAAATAACTCTTTGGTACCTCTCCAAAATAAACAGATGTCGTCCAAATAACGGGTGTAAAAGGTAATATATTGATACCATACAGTATTAAAGACAAACCTCCATTCCCAGAAGTACAATACGCAATTTGCGTATAAGGGGGCACACGAAGCTCCCATTGCTACCCCTTTCCTTTGCTGATATAGATCACCATTAAAGTATATAAAATTATTTCTAAGAATGGTATCAGTGAATTCTAAAATCAGGTTTGTCATGTTACCTCCCAAACCTCCTTCGGAACTCAAAGTATCACAAAACCAGTCCAACCCAGTATTATGACGAATACTTGAAAATAGTTCCACATCAATAGCAGCAAACCAAATGGCAGAATCAAAATTTGTCCGCTAATTCAAGAAATCCCAAGAATCTTTAGTAATATGGGATATAAACTGGGAATCAACAAAAATAGCCAAGGGCTCAGTAATACTTCCTGCCCCCGCTACTATCTGTCTAAATTTGTGTCTATTCCTTTGTGAACCTTAGGAATTCCGAATAGGACAGGGATTCTAGGGTTGTCTACATGTAGAAAGAAATTGGCTCCCTGAAGTAAATGATCGGTTAAAAAATATTTTTGGACTGGTTTTGTGAGTTTGAGTTCCGAAGGAGGTTTGGGAGGTAAAATGACCAACCTGATTTTAAAATTCACTGATACCATTCTTAGAAATAATTTTATATACTTTAATGGTGATCTATATCAGCAAAGGAAAGGGGTAGCAATGGGGGCTTTGTGCCCCCCCTTATACGCAAATTGCATACTGTACTTCTGGGAACGGAAGTTGGTCTTTAATACTGTATGGTATCAATATATATTACCTTTTACACCAGTTATTTGGACGACATCTGTTTATTTTGGAGAGGTACCAAAGAGTTATGAGGAATTCATGGTTATTTGAATAATAGCACCCCATTTTTAACATTTACATACACTATGAATGAGTTTGCCATCAACTATTTAGATGTTACTATTTACAAAGACGTTATGAACCATTGTTTTCAGTCAAAACTATACAGGAAACCCACTTTCTCATACTTATTTGCACTTTGACGGTGCACACCCGTATTATCAAAAAAAGGGGATTGTCAAAGGGCAATTGATAAGGTCATCTAGTGATTATTCTGTCACTCAGGAATTTGATTACATCTGTTCCCTTTTTAAGGAAAGAAATTACCCCAAAACCCTTTTAACTAGTTTAGTTACAGAGGTACTTTACAATACGGATAACATTTTTTTTCCATTACTTGGTAAGTCAACTGGAGGGTGTGCCAGTAAATAAAAATGAGACTTCATATAATCATTCATTTATTCACACCTTTTCAGCCATGTCACATTTGGTAAAAGAAATTAAAAAATACTGGCCACTATTAGGAAATACGGAAATATATTCCTGTACAACCCTCTTTCATTAGAAAAAGAGGCATGAACTTCAAAGACCTTTTTGAGAGGAAAGGAGAACAAGTAGGGACAAACAAAATTAAGAAGGGTATGTTTAAATGTGGTACTTGCAGTCAGTGCAAGTACATTTTACAGCAGAAAGAAATAAATATTCCATCTAGGAGGCATTAAGTTTCGGGTTCCTAAACATTACAACTGTGGTACTAGAGGTATAGTGCACATTGGTATTTGTGGCAGTTGTAATAGTTTTTATATTGGTAAGACCACACGTACACTTAGGAAAAGGATTTACGAACATTTGTATGAGATTTCTAAAAAGGAATCTAATGCCTTTTTTAAACATTGCTTATTATGTCACAATATGAGTATTAAATTTGCTATACTGGAACAAGTGACCGTGGATCCTAGAGGTGGTAATTGGGAAGCTAGGGTTGAATTTAGAGAACTGATTTGGCAGCTAAAAACTGATGCAGGGAGACCACCAAGTTTAAATGATTGTATTCGTATCACCAGTGTGTTGAAATTGAGACTAGCAAAACTGTGAATTTTTATTTTAGTAATTTCTTATCCCCCCTTTTTCATATATTAGTTAATGGAGCATTTTTTATTAGATTAAATTGTCTGAAATTGGTCAACTATGGATGCTCTACGATTTATTGGGATATTTTTTCAATTTCATGGTTGGTAGCTTGTCACTTTATGTACACAAACATTTTTAATATATATTCTTTAAGTATGATGTGGTTTCCGGGGGGGTTACATTTAGTAGCATTTAGGAATGAATTTACATTTAATATATTTTAAATATTTATTAGGGTTTATGTAGTCTTCAGATTTGTTTTATGATTTTTTGTAAATATATGGTATACCTTAAGGTAATTAATTCAACCAATTAATTTACCATTTAGGTATATAAATGTGAATGGTGTTATAGGTTGTTCGGAGGAAGCTTTGCAATAGCAGAGTGAAAGCGTGCTTAACTTTCATCTTTGTGTCCTGTTTATATTAGTTATTAACCTTTTTGGAGCTTGTCTACACTTGGATTAAAGACTGCTTTCTGCCTGGAGTTTTTTTTTTTTTTGGTTTGGTTCTTTTAGTGGTGAAGGGTCATTCTACACACAAGTGTCTGCAAGAGTGAGCTTTGTAGTCAGAGAGAAAAAAAAAAAAAGGTGCACAAGGTGACCAAACCCTTCCTTCCAGTCTACATGCTTAACTAGTTCCATACCCTCACTACAGAGAAAGGAATCAACTGGCAGGTCAAACAGAAGGATGTTCTTGGGTTCAGCTGGCCCAAGTGCTCTGAACTCATCTTTTAAACCATCTCCACTTTTTACAACCTTTCAGTCTATGCTGTATTTACCTTTATACCCACTAAGCCCCTACAATTCATTGTTACTTCAACGTTTTGAGCACAATGTTTGGTTAAACATGTTGGACCCTCCAATATACATTCATTTCTGCAGTTAACTGCCATGGGTATTTCTATTTAACAAATGACAGCCATGTCTTGCACCCCAAATAGCTGAACAGGCCTGTATGAAAACTTGGGTGAAAAATTAACTTTGGGCAAAACTCCACTTGTGGCTGAAGATGCCAAGCCACATTCACTGTTTTACCCCCATCCAGTACAAGCTTGACATTTGGATCTTCCAGAGCTAGATACCATACCTGGTCAGCAAACAGAATCATGATTGTGTAACTTCCAGCTCCAGGTGGCATATACTTCACAGTGAATGTATCATTGTCGTTCCGGATAATGTCAAAATCAATGTCTGCTTCAGCAGGTCCCACCACACCAGGTGCACATTTGATACCAATACTGACATCACCTGGAATTATAAAACAAACTGGACTAAGTTAAACGACTAGACCAATATATTGATCACTGAAAAATGTACACAGCAAACTTAACACAACCCCCACCCCCCAGACCACTTTTACCTTTGTTAGCTACAAAGGCCTCCACCCACCCACTATTTCTATCACATAATAGAAGCTTATTGATTTTATATGTAGCAGTTAGAAATGTACTAGTGTCCATATGGAACCAAGTGACCTTCACAGTGATCCGCCCAAACAACTTCAAAGATATTACATGACAACTCATCTGCTACACTATAGAAGCACCATCTTGTCTGATGAGCACTGCCCTTACCTTGACCAGCCTCAGCACAGTCCACAGTGAAGTAAGTTGGCTCATGAGCTTTTAGTCCAGTTTTAGCAACTCCTGGCCCATACACTTTCACTTTGTTAGGGTGGCTTCCAGCACCTACATTCATCTGCAATTTAAAAAAAAAAAAAATATGGTAACCTTACTGGTCATATCCACAACCTGTACTATAAAACAGGCAAATAAAAACCTTCTATACAGAAAACATTCTGCTGATACTCAACACAGCTATCAATACTGCACTGGCATGACGACAGCACAAGTCACTAACTTTCCAGTTTAACTTTCTTGTAGGCCACTAGTTTTGGAAGTTGGAACAATGCCACCAATCCTCAAGAAAAGCTCTGTACAACTACTAGTGAACATTAGAACTCTGCAGGCATTAGGGCAGCATACACCGCATCCTGGCAAGGATAGGCTTTTCTGGGCCAGTGAACTGAATGACCACAAATTATACGGGACTCTAGCTGCAATTATAGCAAGTTTCATTCCTAGACAACCTTCCACGTATTTAACTCCAATCACAAGCCTTTCCTTCAATACATACCCTAAAAGGACTGTTAGGGATGTTGACTGCTCCCCAAGACACCATGACTGTATGTTTCACTGCTTTCTTTGGCATATAGGAGCAGGAGTATGTGCCATTCCCATTATCCTTCACGGACACATCAATTGGATTTCCTTCGGCATCCTAAAAGGGAAAAGCAAAACAAAATAGTAAAATATCCACATCTACTTTAATCCCCACTTGCCACACTAAACTAGCTAATATAACTTAGTTGGGAAGGAAATGCTCTACAATCCAACAAGTTGAAGTAAAGTTCACAGAAATTTGGGCTCAAGAGCAAACCAGTACATAAATGGTTATGTTCATTACCTGAGCATTAACCTTCAGTGGAGCTCTTCCACCATTTTTGGCATCAATTGTAAACTCAGCAGGTTTATTAATAGCAATGCCAGTCTTCTCCAAACCAGGACCATAAGCCTTCACCTAAAATTAAAAAAAAAAAAAAAAAAAACAGACATTTCACTCAAAGTAAGGGTAATTTAATATGACACTTCCAGTGTCAACTCTACTTGGGCTTCCCTACTGCTGTAGGAAAAACCTTACAATAAAACTAAAAAAAACACAGACTTAAGCCCCAGGTAGTAGGTTTCTGCCTTGCCTCTGTGTACAAGGGGACAATTCAAGAACATGTTAAATACCCCACTACCTTTGAAATAAAGTCCAAGCAGCATTAAGTTCATTCCATTTCAAAAATGTGTGCTTTTACTTACAAGTGCTGGCTTCAGCAATTTTGAAGAGTTGCCATTTAAGACAATAAAAGTCACCATAACCAGTTAATTGACTTTTGGGTAAATTGTCCCTGGTATAATAGGATGAGGTGGCTGTTGGCACCATTAAAGATAAGAAAAGCAGTGTTAGGACAACTGTGCTTCATTTGGATGAATCAGTTTCAGCTTGCACTTGTTACAACTCCATTTGTTACCTATGTCCTTGCGTTGTTTTAATAGTATTCTGAAGTGCAAACTCAGTTCCTTATGCTTGCATACAAGCAAGTATTTCCAGTTCAAAATCCTCAATAGGAAATGCTCTCCATAATCTCCCAGTGTTCAGAGCTGCTCTAAGGCTGCCAGTTTGTGCAGAGGGTGGTACCACTGCAGGTCATCTAATTAACTGACATTTAAAGCAACTCACCCCTACCTCCCATCTAGAAATCATGTTTTCTTGCCTTACATTGCACAGCTAGATTCAGCCATGCTGAATCTAGCCTGTTAAGCATCACTGTGCTCTTAAGCCAGCCATCTTGCATTAAGAGGGCCTCCCCTGCACCCTTGCGACAGGTGTGTGTAGCTCAGGACCCATTTGAGTTGGGGATGGACGCAGGTTTGTTGTTTTCCCATTGGTAGTGGTAACAGTTTAAAAATTTCCTATATACAAGCCACATGTCTGGGCTCAGTTTACTTTAACTGCTAAACATTTGGCAACTTTAGCCAAAGGTCACACAAACTAGACAGATGGTCAGCCCACACACTTCACGTTACATGCAAACCTCCCACAAAAGATAAACCCACATACATGAAAATACTCACTAAAAGCCTACCAAAAGAACAGAGACCTCACAAACACATTCCACACCAAGCAAAAAAGAAATTGATTTAGCAACTAAGCCCCCCCAAGGCGAAACACAATCCAGTGAGACAGATGTCGCCCTCAGACTGGACAAGGTGGCCACAGTCAGCTGCCTACAAAGTTCCTGGATCTGACAACTCATGCACTCAAGTTACTCAAGTACCACTGAGTCCATGTTGGAGTGAATGACCTGCGGCATTTCGGGACTATGATAAACATGATTGAACTGTCCCACACAGGTATGTCCCTAGCCCCAAGTAGTATCCTACCCTCACCCAAGATGGCACAATATAAGCAATGTGATAGACTTCAACTGGCTCAGCTTCTGGTACCAGTCTGGGGGGGGGGGGGGGGGGTCTGTCAGCCTAGGAGGATATGGTATACAGATATGGTCTGCACCCATCTCCCACTATGCTTTTGGATACAGGTAAAGGCCCTTGCCTCCCCCATAGTGCTTTTTTTTAAGGCAATGTAAAAAAAACTTCCAATGCAACTAAACCTAAACACAAACTCTGGGTCGTGCTGCTTAATGCTAGGAATTTAAAGCATGAAACTACACTCCCTGGAATCACTCCTCACCTTGGAGGATTCAGTCTGTGTAGTTAGAGACATGGTTCAAGGCTGCTGACTGCACCCCAGCCATGGAAGGCCACAATGCCTTGCACACGTTCAGATCTCAAAATGAACATGAAGGAACCAAAGGTGGATGTGCATCCATCTTCACAAAAAACAAAACCAAATACTAAGACTGATCAAAAACGGCATGACACTCAAACTACTCAATGTACAACTATTGGGAAAAATACCATACAGCATTGTCAACTATAGATCCCCCACCATAAAGAAACACTGCCTACCCAGATTTACTGGAATCTCTTGCCATACAGCCCAACACATCAGGCAAGGGCAATTTCAACTATCCTTCCATAGACTAGGGGACATACACTAGCAAAAAAAACTCAAGAGGTTCCTAGACTTCAAAACAAATGCTCTGGAACAGCTAGGAACAGCTAGCCTCCACCCAAAGTAGGGGTTGTAATGTTCTGGACATAGTAACCACCAACATAAGGGGAGTCGCTCTACTTCCTCAATGCACGATGCCCTCCCTTGTTAGGTCAGATGACAAAACAAGTCTCATTTGAATTACTGGACTACCAAAGCTAACTACAACCTACTAAACAATGGCATAGAAAGCATCATACCACCTGCAAATTCTAGACAATGATCACTATGCAGAAGTGTAAGAAAATGCCCTGTAAAAAACACTAGCAACTGCATAAACTCTGCTGTACCTTGCCAGATCAAAACTAGGTCTTCCTGTAAAAGCAAGTCACCATGGCGGGCTTAAAACAGATTATATAAACCACCTCAGAGATGCACTGTCGCCCAAAAGCACAAGGAAGCCAGGCGACACAAAATTAAACTCCTTTGACTAGCTGTTAGTGTAAAAACACATGAAACAATTTTGATCCAACTGCTTCCATCCCTTCTTGTTTAACCAGTACTTCAGAGATGAAACAATACACATCTGGTTTTAATCTGATGAAGTCCTGGTTAAGAGACAAAAATGTTTGTTCTTATCATAACGTTCAATGAGAGTTCATCTCGCCTTCGTTTTTACATGTGGGTACTAAGCCAAGCCATAGTCTGAGTCGGCAGCTTTCAAAGTTCTTGGAGTAGCTCGAGGCACAGTCCCTATCCCATGATGCTCTGACTAACCTCAGATCTAGTTTGCTGAACCCAGCAAGAAAGGATACCACTAACATACCAATATGCCAAACTTATAAACATGTATACATATATTTACAATTTGCCAACAGATACTCTGGCTGGAGTAAAGGAAACTAGTTAGACCAACCAGACCACCAGGCATACCCATTCATGAACCCAGAAGGGGAAGAAGGGAGGGAATGCAAGAACAAAGGCGAGAAACAACTCACATGGAACGTTATGGTAAGAACATAACTTCTTTATGTGAAGTTGTTCAATCCCGCCGTTTGTTCTTGCATGTGGGTAGCGTCCCAGGCACCCTAACCTTGGGTGGCTCACAGGAGTACATTCCTGAGAACAGTGGAACCAAAGGAAGCCCTGTCCACTTTGTAATGCGTGATAAACTTGAGGTTTGGACCAAGTAGCAGCTGCACAAATAGTATCCAAAGGCAAACGGGCTGCATGCACCAAACATGTAGACAGCCCTGGTGGAACGAGCTTTCATACTATTCTGCAAGGGTTGATTGGTTGATTAATATATAAATTTTATACAGATAACCACTTAGACAATGTAACTAGCTACAGGCAGCCCCTTTTTACTGCCTGCATGAGTAACAGTTGTTCCGAACTCCTTTGTTCTGTCTAAATAAATCCTCCTCAATTGTCTGAACATCAAGTTTATGCAACATATATTCCAATTTATTCGAATTGTGTCTGAAAAAAAGTGGGTAACTAATAGACTAGTTCAAATTGGCCTCTGAGCAGACCTTAGGGAGAAAGGTGGGATTTGTCCTGAGACATTCTGTCGGGGTAAAAGACCAGGTACGGAGACCTAATAGAAAGCTTGCAGTTCAGAAACTACAGGCTGAGGTAATAGCCACCAAGAATATTGTTTTCCAAGAAATTAACTTGGAAGGGCAAGAAGATGCAGGTTCAAAGGGGGAAGCATCAGCTGAGATAGTATTAGATTTAGATTCCAGGGGGCAACTGGATGTCTGACAGGTGGCCTAAGGTGATTAATCCCTTTCAGAAAGACTTTATAATCTATGAGACATAAGATTAGATCCCTCAAATCCCAAGTGAAAATGAAATATTGCAGCCAATTGAACTCTTACAGTAGCCGCTGCTGCACCTTCATGAAAAAGCATAGTCAAACTCCAGAACACTATCAATAGGAGCAACATGGGGATCAATGTCCTGTTGAGAGGCCCAATAAACAAAACACTTCCATTTGCTGTTATACAGTTTCCTGGTGGAGACTGAGAGGAAACTAGAATATGTTGTACCGCGGAAGACTGATTATATGACCTGGTTAGGTTGGGAAGTGGAGCAGCCAAGCTGTCAGTTTGAGGGACTGGAGAGAGGTGAAGAACTGACGAGCGAGTCAGGTCTGGCACTGGGTCCAGAAACCAAAGGTTCTTCCAGTTGGTATTGATGAAGGAAGGGTAACCATATCAGTAGAGGCCAAAAGGGGGCCATCAGAACAACAGTCCTTCCAGAGCCTTTTGCTTTCTGTAAAAATCTGGGAATCAGAGGGGTTGGAGGAAATGCATAAAGATCCGAAGGCCAGTCAGGTACGAGTGAATCCCTTGGGCTATCCCCCCCAGAGGATTCAGGGCAAAAGTAGCTTCTGCATTTGGCATTCAACGGTTAAGCAAAAAGGTCACAGCAAGGCTGGCCCCATATGCGGAATATCATTACTGCCACTTTGAGGGACCACTCTTCGGGCAACAGAATTGCTCTGCTCAGTTTATCATGTTGGATTTCCCCAGGATGTGCATTGCTATTAGAAAGTGCCCAGTGGATACAGCCCACTGCCAAATTCTAAAGGCTTCTTGGCATAAGGGGCAAGACTTGGTCCCCCCCTCTGTTTGTTGATGTACCAGTCCACAGACATGGTTGTCAATCTGGATCACAATAGTCTCCCGAAGCAGAGAGTCGTGGAAGTGCTGCAACGCTAAAAGCATTGCTCTCAACTCCAGGACATTGATGTGCAAATGGAATTCCATCTCTGACTAGGTACCTTGGGCAGTTCTTCCCTGAAAGAGCCCCCCCCACTATCAGGGAAGCGTCTGTGGTCACCATGGCTATGGAAGGGGAAGTACAAATGGTCGACCCATCGTCACATGGTGGCTGTTCAACCACCAGAGAAGGTCCTTGCAGGCCTCAGTAGCATCTTGAACGACACTGGGAGCTGTTAAGACCACTGGGTGAAAAGCAACTATTGGAGTATCCTCATATGCATCTTCCCCAGAGGAACAGCTATGAGGGTAGCTGCCATGGTGCCCAATAGCTTTAAAACCTGAAAAGGCAGGTACTCTTAAGCAAGCAGGACACCAGATTTCGTAGAGAGAACTCTAACGAGGTAATCTGATCAAGGCGGTGGTGGTGTCTAGGTCTGCTCCAATAAAAGATAGGTGGCGATGGTAAGGCAGATTTTTCAAAATTTATGGTTATTCCTAACAGAGATTGATCATATGATCCCTGGAAAGAATGAGTTGATGCCTGGTGGAGGACAGGGGCCAGTCATCCAGATATGGAAACACCCAGAATCCTAGACCCCTCAGGTGAGCCGTAACTACTGCCATGCATTTGGTGCACTCTGGGGGCTGTGGTGAGACCAAAGGCCAGTGCTCGAAATTGGTAGTGACTGGCCCCCAGCCAGAAACGCAAATGATCTCTGAATGATCTGGCCATTTTGATGTGGTAGTATGCATCCTCGAGATGTAAAGAGCAGATCCAATCGCCGTTCCCAGGAATGGGAGTATCTACTGAAGTGTGACCATCTGGAACTTTTCCTTCTTTACAAAAGCATTTAACTTGCTGAGGTCTAAAATGGGCCTCCAGTCCCTAGTTTTCTTTGGAACTAAAGAATCTCGAGTAAGTTCCAGATCCTATCTGGTCCACCAAGACTGGCTGAATGACTTTCTTGCAGCTTTTGAATTTCTATAGCTGCTTGATCCCGCAGACTGGGTGGAACGTCTGGGATTCTTGCTCCGACTGGCAGGGTCTCTGAAAAGGGAATGATGTAACCTCTAACAACTGCTTTGCACCCAAGAATCTGATGCAATTCCTAGCCAGGCATCTGGGTACAAAGCCAAGCGACCCCCATCTGCCTCTAAAGTAGGACAGTCTGGCCTCCTCTCAGGAGTGCTGATAAGGCTTGCCAAGGAACTGCTCCCAGTCGCCCTGGTTTTGTGGACCCCCTCTGCCACAAAAGCGGCATCTTCCATTATTGCCCCCTCCTCTGCCCCTGAAGGGGGTTTCACTACATGTGTTCTGGAAAGCTCCTTGGGACTTCCGGAACCACATTTTTCCACCTTTCTGACCTTTAGAGTATGGTCTAGTAGGGGTGGAAAAACAGACTCCTACAACAGATAGTGTCTTTCCTTCCTGTTCACACTAGTGCGTCTCCTTGACTGTGCCCAAAGAGCCATCAAATGGGGGTGTTGACAAAGGAAGACTTGAAGGCTTCCGCAAAGGAGCATAACTGCATCCAGGATGGTCTCCGCAGAGCCATCGCTGAACCTGCTGCTCGACTCGACCCATCGGCTGCATAGGAAATGAGCTGCATGGACGAGTTGACAATGAAATTAAGGGTAGAAAGCTGAGCAGTCACCTTCTCAGAAAGAGCTTAATCTGTGTTATCCTTTAGGAGTACCTCCCAGTTCCTGGAAGGGATCTTGAAGACTGGTAAAATGGGTTATAGTCAAGTGATCTCCTAGCAAACGCCTCGGAACTAAGAATGACTTTCCCATATCTGTCCATCGTCCTAGAATCTTTTAGGAGGATGGATAGTAGAAGAGGTCTCTGAAATCTTTCTTGGTGGCCACCGCCACCATGGCATCAACAGGGACTCCTTTAGTGAGGTATAATTTGCCTTGAGGGGAAGTGATGAACTTGCTGGGCCCTCAGAGGGTCTGGTTTCCATGGAATCAGGGGACTCCCACACCCTTTGAGCAACCAGTTCCATCAGTTCGAAGGGCAGAGTAACCCAGGAGGTGGAAAGTTGAGACTCAAAGGCCTTCAGGAGCACAGACTCATCCTTAGTAGGGGTAATGGACTGCCCAGTCACCCCTCTGTTTCAGTATTTCCAAGATGTCTGCAAAGGAGACATCAGAGGGGGACTGTGGGGACCCTTCTGATTCCTCCAAGTCAGTGTCAGATGTCAAAGATTCCCAGAGGGGAATCCAAATGCCTCCTTTTGCAAACTCTTTCTGGGGACTTCAGTGGGAGCGTCTGGTGAAGTCTCAGTAGAGCAGGGTTTACCCAAAGGGGTTACCTGATGCTCTGGGTCTCGACACTTGGTAGGAACCTGCGATGTAGAGGCAGAATGTGGCATTTTTGGGAAGGAAGAGGAGGCCTGAGGAAGTGCGGGTCTTAGCAGACATTACCCTCCTCATGGCATAGACGGCACCAGAGTCTAGACCCAAGGAATCCACCAGTTCCGAGGAAGATGGTGGCTTCCCTGGTGCAGAGACCAAGGGCTCAGAACCAAAAGGATGGAGCAGAGCTCATCTGCGCCAAGGCCTCCAGCGGAAGTCAGAACAGACGCATCGGTTAGACCCCCCCCCCCCAGAACCACCAAGAGTGCCGGCTCAGAGACTAACTGTACCGAAGAGATCAGGGTCGACAGAGCCAAAAATCACTGGGACAGGACTCTGCTCTGTGGGTTCCACAACCATCAGATCTTCCGCCTCCGAAGTCCTAGCTAAGCTCAGAGGAGGGAGTAGTCTCCGGCAATGGAACGGTAGTAGGATTCGAACCCAGTTGGGAAGAAGCAGAAAATAATTTGTCCAATGCTGGGTTCTCTAAAAGCCTCTACACCACATGGTCCACATAGATGTCTGAAAGGGTCCTAGAAGAACGGGTCAAAGGGACGGAAGAAGCCACAGACCTGAGTATTGGAGACCAACACCTCTGACACCGGCTCCAACAGAGGATTGGCTCAGAATTCAGTGCACAGCTCTGATGACTTGGGGACAGGCGACCACACCTTAACAGAAGTGCTCGGAATAGAGGACCTGGATTCCAAGAGCACCCTTAAAGACTTCGACCCATTCGAAGACTTGAGGTCTGGTCAGTCTTATCCAAGGCTTCCTGAAATTCAGGTTTCAGAAGTCCTCTTATCAATTAACTTCTTTCAAGTAATACTCTGCCATTAAAGAGTGGCAGATAGAACAATCCTCTGTAAATACACCGGTCCTAGACAATATACACAAAACACACGACTGTCCGTAATGGACATTTTCTGCCCACAGTCACACTTCTTGAAACCTGACTTCTGTTTCTATTTTTGGTCTGCCATATCAAACGGAACACAATTATCAGACCCCTGACAATAAAACAAAACGGTACTTTCTACACCCAGAAAAACAAATTTATATCTAATTATATTAGATCAGATATTTATAGCAAAATGGCAAAAACACTAATATCATTAAATATAAAGGAATAGGGAAACCCAGCTGACAGAGCCCTGTTCCAACTATTTACAAGTGAAGCACAGAAGTGCCTGAACGAATAGGCCAAAGGCCCAAGAGCAACTGCTCCAATAAAACACAGCAAATTCCACACAACGAGGGACACAGCCTTAAAAACAAACAGGAAGAGACCAACTGTAATAGAATACTAACTCTACGTAAAAACTTTAGAAAATCTGTCAAACGACAGAATTATACTGGCTGGAGCTCTCTGAAGAACTTGTGATCTGTTGCAGTGGCAAACTAGATCGGAGGTTAGTCAGAGCATCATGGGATAGGGACTGTGCCTCAAGCTGCTCAAAGATCTTGAGCTTGGAAAGCGCCGACTTGAGCCGATGGATCAGCTCCATACCCACATGCAAGAACAAACAGATCGAACAACTTCATCTGCTTGCTTTTCACCAATTTTTTTTTAAACACTCAGCTAATCACATGGTTCAATTTATCACCTGGCTTCCTTGCAATTTTAGTTTGTATTTGTGGCTCCCGAGTATTACATGGCTTGTATTTGTGGCTCCAGAGTATTACATGGCTTGTATTTGTGGCTCCAGAGTATTATACAAGAGAAAAAAAACTAGCCCAAAACCAAGAGGGACAATCACAGAAGAGCTCCCAAGCAAAAGTCTTCTAAAGCAAATTAGAAACTAAAATTACATCCCATCCAAAGTCTAAAGCCCAGCTATATGCTGAACTGGTTATAGATGGGGTCACTCCTACTACAACAGGAGATAACCAGCCTGCTAGCCACCAGATTCTACACAAACTTTACCCACCTATCCCCACCTTCCATATCCAAAAGCATACCCAACACTGGCCCTCTGCCTCTCTAGAGAGCAGGTAATCTCTGCATTCACCAAGGTCAAAAATGACCTCAAAAATGGACCAGATATCCCAGGATATCGAAACAAGACCTAGCGGACCCACTTGGCATTTTCTAATCATAGCTTATGAACTGGCTATTTTCCTGCAGAAGGGGCAACAGCAACAGTAATCCCACTGCACAAAGCAAGCCTGACCCTGGGAACTACAGATCCACAAGTCTAACCAGCTTCATTTGCAAGGTCATGGAAAGAATCATGGACCTTAACAAGGACATGGGCAACCTCCAAATGCTGGACCCAACCCAGTTTTGGTTCATTAAGGGTAGATCATGCTTAAGCCTAGAAGACTAGATCAGCCATGAAGGAGGGCAATACTGTGCACACAGCCTATCTTGCCAAGGTACTTGAAAATTCCCCATTCTGGCATGGAGAAACTCTCCCAGGATAGGGATTAACCCTTACATTGCTAGATGGGTAGCCAACTGGTTCACTGACAGAACACTCAAAATTGATGACTACCTCCACCAGTAGACCCATCACCAAAAGAGCACCACAGGGGTCTGCTAGGCCACTGTTTGTTGTCCATTTCTCAGAAATCCCAGCCAAAGTAGACTGCCTTTGGCTTACCAAGTTCACCAACTGCAAACTGGGAGCAAGAGTCCCCAAACAATAACATATTGCAAGAGCGGTTAAATGCTTTATACCATGGCCTTGAGAAAGCCAAATGCAAAAAAAAATGCATTATTCCCTCTGGCAAAATGGAGTCCCCTACAAATTAAGATACTGACAGCACCTTCAGAGTTCCAACGCAGTGGAGACTTGGGAACACTGACCGCAATCTGAACTTTGACCACCAAGTTTCCACAGTGGTAAGGAAAGCCTACCTAGCGCACCTCCTAAGCAAAGGCAGAGCATCCAGGTCAAGGGAGATTAAATCCACCATACTTGACCCTCAGACCATTAAGTGTAATGCACCCTTTTTGCATGCATGTCAGACACCTGCAGCAGCTGGAGACACCTCAGAGGCTAAGCCAGGGATACCCAACCATGACCTACATGGAAAGGCTGAAAGTCCTGTCATTTTACTCTGCATCTCACAGGCTGCAAATGGGTAATTCTGCCTGGCCTACAAGGCAATCTCCAACCTTGCCCTAGAGAAATGCTGCACATCCACAAGTCAAATGGCAAAACAGCTGCTCTTAACCTAGCTTGTGACATTAACAGAACATGCCCGAGACAGAAGCATCTTCCAGAGACTGCAGAGTCTCTGGAATATACTTCCTATTCATGAGAGCTCCTCACTGACCCTATTCAAACAACCTAGATAACTGGATGGGAGACTGCAAATTTGCCCCTGCTGTGGCACCCATGTCCCTCATGGACAGCCAGCCAGTGCTGATCAGTCTTTCCATAAATTCATTCTGTAAGCTATCCAAACAAATGGGTACACTTGGGATTAACACTGCTATGACTTGTAAAGGCTCTAGGACCGCTAGCCTAGTAACCTCTTATGATCTTAAGAAAAGCTCAGTGTTGACAGGTGTCAACTACAGTCCAAAGCAGCACTAATCACTATACTTGAGGCCTACCACTTGTACCTGTAGTTAGTGCAGACTGTAGCCCCCAGCCATTCATATTAATTGGTGGGTTTATACACAGTGATTAGAGTTGTTGCCTCACAGCAAATAGAGGTTCCCCTGTTCAATTTTTTGGCTGGGGTGCCTTCTGTGCAGAGTCTGCATGTCCTCCCTGTACTTACATGAGTTTCCTCTGGGTGCTCCAGTTTCCTTTGGCATTTAAAAGATATGCAGGTGGAATGCACACCAAATTGGTCATAGGCAAGTGGGAGGTGTGGAACAGCCATCATTGCAGGGCTAGCCACCTGGCTGTGTAAACCTTAGTTCTAGATGGTCAATGCTGGTGACACCCCTGACCCATTGCACAAAATGGGAAAAAGGGTTAGACAGGATGGATTATGCACCCAAACTGGAGGCAGCAGTAGGAATTTGAACTGAACTTGTACAACTTGCAATTCTATTGTCAGAATGTATCCTTGTAAACAAAGGCATCCAAGATAGTTGCACATTGAATAATAGCTTAATTTCAGCTCCCGAGCTTAATTTCAGCTCCCCGAGTGAAAAACTCAGATGAGAGTCAATGTATGTCTTTGGGTAAATTTCAGTTGCTGGCAAGTCCACTGACACCAGCAAGGAAATAAATCTGGAAAACGTAGAAGAAAAATTAACACAAACAGGTAGAACACACTGGGAAGAATTGTGCAGCTATTCAGCAAAAAACAGTTGAAGTTCCAGCTTTGGTGCAAGACACTACTTCAGACATCCAGCAGAAAAAAAAAAAAAAAGTCAAATGTGCTCAGAGCAGATAAACACTGGAGTAATAACTATTAAAAGGCTTTAAAACGTTGTCTTACCATAATGTTCCATCTGTGTTGATGATCTTCATTACGGACGGGCTGTTTGTTCCATCCTCTGACCAGAGCTGGCCTTATACAAAGCTTGTGCTACCCATAAACAAGCACAGCTTTTACCCATAATGCCCTTCTCCATTACCTCAGATAGAGTTTGCAGTTATTAGTAAAGCAGAGGCAGTTTCAAACCAAGTGCCCTAATTCAACACTTGGACCCAAAGTATTCCCCAGGAGCCTTAGGAGGGGGAAGGAGGGTGGGACATGAATGAAGAACACCACACATAGAATGTTATGGTAAGACCGCTTCTTTATCTGATGTTAATCATTCATTACTGACGGGACAATGTCCCTAGCTACCTTGCGTCACTTGGGCAGCCCTTATGGAAGAATATTCCTGAGCACCATTGAACCAAGAGGCTATTCCCCTGGAGACCAAATCCAATTTGTAATTATAATGAGTATCCCACGTTGCTGCTGCGCAGATATCCATAGAAACTATAGTGGAACGCCACAGATGTCGCCATTGATCTGTTGGAGTGAGCTTTAATTTCGTGTGGTATAGGTTTATTTTCATGGTGATAAATGAGTATACAGTCTGAGCCATTTAGATAAGGTCACCTTAGAAACAGACTTTCCCATTTTAGGACCAGAAATATGTAAATAGCTGGTCTGATTTGCACATTGATTTTTGTGCAACCTAGATAGGATCTCAACTGTGTGCAAGTCTAACAAAAGCAGACAGTACTCGTCTTTATTTAAAAAAATTAGGGGAAAAACTGTTGGGTCAATAGTCTGGTTAACAGCAAGATCAGAACTTACTCTGGACAAATCCTCCCCCCCCCCCCCCCCCCCGAGTGCTCTGTCCTTGTGGAGAATTAAATAGGGATGTTTTATGCAGAGCACGTGGAGCTCTAAATACACCTAGCTGATGTGATTGCCACCAGAAAAAGACTTCCAGGATAAGATCTTGATGTCACAAGCTGCTGCAGGTTCAAAGGGAGGCTGCGTCAAAGACTGCAGTACTAGTGAAACTCCATGGTTCTACCGGTTGTTTGACTGAAGGTCTAATGAGAGATTCCTTTTAGAAAGGAATTGCATAGACTGAGATCAAAGAGGAGTTCCCAAAACCATTATGAAAGTTTGAGATGGCAGCCAGGTGGACCCATATAGTTGAGGCTGCAGCCCAGTCTTCAAAGAAATTTGATAACTAATCTAGCACTGCAGTAATATGGGTCTAGCCAAACTGAAAAATCTCTTCCATTTCTTGAGATAAAGTTGCCTGGGGGATGGTTTGAGGCACGCCAGAATGTCACGTACTGGGGACTAAATGTTATGCTGCCTGCCGATCAGAGGCAATGGAGAAACCAAGCTGTCAGCTTGAGACTTGTCAAGTTCAGGTGGGCTCAACCCTTGGGGGGTGAGACATCAGATCTGGAATTTGATCCAGAATCCAGAGACTGCATAGTAAGTGAGACTGGAGAAAGGGGAACCATACTTGTTGAGGCTAATAAGGGAGCTATGAGAATCACTGTTTTTCACCAGCTTTCTTCATGAATTGGGAATCAGAGAAATGGGGTAAGCATAAAGAAGTCCTGTGGCCCAATTGTAGACTAGACCATCCCTCAGGAACTCCCCTACAGGGGGATTAGGGCAAAGCAGCAGCTTCTGCATTTGTGGTTTGACAGGAAGGCGAATAGGTCACAAGGCTGGCCCCAACAACATTTGAACATTTTTGCCGCCATGTACAGATTGAGTGACCACTCGTGAAACAGAATACATCTACTCTCTGCAATCACGTTGGAATCCCCAGGGATACGTGTTGCTATCAGAAAGCGGTTGGAAGCCATCACCAATTGCCAAGTTCAAGGCCTCTCCACATAAGGGGTAGGACTTGGTTCTTCCTTGCTTGTTGATATACCAGACTAATGACATGCCTGATTGGATGGCAATTGTTACAGAAGGAAGGACAAGACTGAAATGCTTGCAACTGCCCTCAGTTCTAGAACATTTATATGCAGATTGGCCCCTGTTGTGGACCATATGCCTTGGACCATCATTCCCTGAAAATGCCCCCCTCCACAATATCAGGGAAACAACTGTGGTCACAGTGGCTCTGGATTGAGAAGGATAGAAGGGCAGCTCCAAAGCTCTGTTTCTGGCCCCATCCACCAAATTACACAGAGACCTACTGGGTGTTTAACACTGCTCCAATGGATTGGTTCAGAGTCAGGTTGGATTTCTCCCAGTTTATAGAAATTCCCAGAAGATTGGCCAAAGAGTGCACTTTGGGGCAGTAAGGAGCCCAATAAATATGGAAACACCTGGCATCCTTGCAGTCTCAAATGAGCTGTTACTACTGCCATGCATTTGGTGAACACACTGGAGGCTGTAGAGAGTCCAAATGGCAGAGCACAGAATTGGTAGTGATTGGCTCAGAGCAGGAAGATAAGAAGCCATCTGGAGTGTTTGTCCATTTTGATGAGGTAATAAGCATCCTGAAGGTACATACAGCACATCCAATCACCCTTCTCCAAAAATGGACTTGAGTGACCATCCAGAATTTTGCCTGGGTGACAAACTTGTTCAAATTGCTAAGATCCAAAATTGGTCCAGCCCCCTGTCTTTTGGCACCAAAATATTGAGTAAAATCCAGATCCAATCTGGTGGGACTGCTTGGATGACTGGACACAGCTTCTGCTTGTTCTCTTTGACTGGGTGGAATGTCTGGAATTAGTCTGTGGCTTTGGGCAAGAATAGAATGTGGTAACCTCTGGTCCTCTTCTGCACCTAGGAGTCTGTGGTTATTGATTGCCAGGCAGTGTGGTGCAGAGTAGTACAGTTTTGTACCTACCATAACTGTAGATGTTAGAGTGCGCATACAGCTGCAGTCATCACACTTGGGTTATCCTGCAGTCAGGCGGGTCCTCGGTCGGCCGAATTCCAAAGTCTAGGTCCGGCATCAGTTGTCATCGCTTCTTCCCTGACGTCAGAGCGGCAGGAGTATAAAAGAGGCAGCCACCGCCATTTTCTTCAGTTTTTCTTGCCCCAGTTGTCAGGTGCCCCCAGAAAGGAAGGCAATACATGATGTTATGCAAACATACATAGACAAATCAAAACAGTAGTTGCAAGCAAATACACCATAAAGGAATACCCCAAATAGGTTGTATGTTAAAGGTGTAAGCCCTGTCCTAAGAGGGGATGGAGGGTGGGTAACCTGGACTGCAGCTGTATGCACACACTAACATCTACATTTATGGTAGGTACAAAACTGTACTATGTTCATCGTGCATACAGCTGCAGTCATCACACTTGGGTAGAATCCCAAAGCTAAGTAAGGGTGGCTGGTACTAAGCGGAATTAGGAGGGGCTAGAACGCCCTGCAGGACTGCTGTGGCAAAGCCCACTCTAGATTTTGAGTATAGTGGAAGGTGGTAGTGCTTGGTGAAAGTGTGCACTGAACTCCAAGTACCTGCTTCCAAAATGTCCTTGGTAGGGACCCCCTTGAGGAAAGCTGCTGAGGTAGCTGTAGCCCTGGTGGAGTGGGATCTGATGTATACAGGCACGGACTTTCCATGAAATGAAAAACAAAAGCATATGCAGTGGGCTATCCATTTTGAAATAGTCTGTTTGGAAATGGCCTTTCCTTGAGCACCTGTAGCATAGGACACAGAGCTGCTCAGATTTCCTGAATGACTTTGTTCTGTCCAAGTAATAACAAAGTTGCCCGTGAATGTCCAAGGAGTTTGTTCTGTGGTTTTGGATAAAAGGTAGGTAAATGAATAGTCTGATTCAAAGCCACACTGGATACTACCTTTGGCATGAAGGTAGGGTTGGTTCGTAAGGAAACCCTGTCCTGATGGAAAATGATGAATGGTTGCACAGCCATGAGGGCCTGTAGCTCCGAAACCCTGCATGCTGAGATAATAGCCAGAAGCAAGGCTGTTTTCCACGACAAGTATTGTAGCTCTGCTGAAGAAGCCAGCTCAAGAGGAGGCAGCATCAGCTTTTCCAATACGAAGTTGAGGTCCCAAGCTGGAGCTGGTGGTTTCCGTGGGGGTTTTATATTTTTTGCTCCTCTGAAGAGCTGCCTTAATAGAGGATGTGAGAATAAAGGAGGATCCGTATTGTATTGTGCTGAAATGGCTGAAGCGTGGATCTTGATGGAACAGAAGGAAAGGCCACTGTTTAACATCTCAGCTAGGTACTGTAAAATCTGAGGTATATTTATTACCCAAGGACTCTGGCCCTTTGCTTGATTCCAGGAACAAAATAGTTTCCATTTGGCGGAGTAGGTTTTTCTAGTAGAGGGTCTCCTGGCCTCCAAGATGACATCCTGTACCTCCTTGGAGAGGAGAGTCTGTTGGCAAATTAAGGTATTTTCCATGCAGCTAGATTTAGAGTTCTGAGTTGGCTGTGAAGGGTCTTGTAGTTGTGCTGGGACAACAGAAGAGGAACTTGAGGTAGGATCCATGGTGGTGAGTGTGACAGGCTCTTTAGGAGAGTATACCAGTGCTGTCATGGCCAGTTTGGAGCAAATGAGAATTATTTGTGGCCTCTCTGCTCTGGCTTTTAATAGGACTTTGGTCAGTAGAGGTAGAGGCGGGAAGGCATAGACTGTCAATGCTGTCCAATTGAAAGAGTGCATCCACTTTCCAGGCCTGTGGATGATAGGTCCTTGAGCAGAATTTTTCCAACTGGTAATTTCTGTGGGTAGCAAATGGATCTATGTTTGGCTGTCCCCATGCTTGAGTCATCTTTGAGAAGACTTGAGGATGCAACTTCCATTCGTGTGGGTCTGTCATATTTCTGCTTAAGTTGTCTGCCAGTGTGTTTTCCTTCCCTGGCAGGAACTGTGCCTGTAGTTGAACTTGTAATTCAAATGCTGTGTTCCACAGGGTCATAGCTTGCCTGCACAGGGGGTATGAATGTGTCCCTCCCGGTTTATGTACCACATGACTGTGGTGTTGTCTGTCCTTATAAATGGCTGGCCCGGATGCAGTAGGTCCTTGAAGGTCATAAGAGCATTTTGCACAGCTAGCATCTCCTTTTGGTTGATGTGTAGGTGCATCTGTTTTTGGGACCATTTTCCCTGGATGCACTGATCTGCCATGTGTGCTCCCCAGGCGTAGTCCGAGGCATCTGTTGCGATGATTTGTCTTGCTTGTGGTATACAGAAAGGGAAACCCTCTTTGGCATGCTTGAGCCCACCACAAAAATTCCTTTCGAAGGCATGGAATGAGTGGTAAAATTGTTTCCAAGCTGTGGCTGTGTTGAGACCACGAGTTTTTTTAGGTACCATTGTAGTTTCCTCGTATGCAGCTTTGCAAATGGTATTAGTAGGATGCAAGATGTCATGAACCCCAGAGCCTGCAGGATTTTCCTTGCAGTTAGCCTGGTTAAAGTTGCCATTTTGTTGAAGTATTGAGACAGTTGCCCTTGTCTGGCGTGAGGTAAGCAATCTGGGCCGTTGTATTTAAGCTGGCACCCAGGAAAATTCTGTTGAGAGGGTATTAGTTTTGACTTTTTTGTTCACTGTGTACCCCAGGCAGTTTAACAGTTTTATTACAAATGCCAGATTCTATACTGAAATAGAATGTCCTTGCTGTCCGCTTGGATCAGATATGGGTAGATTTGTATTCCTCGTTGTCTGCAGAAAGCAACTACTGATGCCAGGCATTTCGTAAACACTCTGGGCGCAGTAGATAAGCCAAAGGGCAATGCAGAGAATTGATAATGGGTTGAACCTGCAAGAAATCTGAGGTATCTTCTGCAATCTTGTCTGATAGGGACATGCAGGTATGCCTCCTTGAGGTCCAACGTTACCAGCCAAGACTCCTTGCCCAGCATGGGAAGAAGCTGCTGTAATGTGAGCATCTTGAATTTTGGTACCTCTAGATATGCGTTTAGAATAGATAGGTCTAAGATGGGTCTCCAATCTTTGTCCTTCCTTGGTACGAGAAATAGTCTTGAATAAAAACCTTGACCTTGTTCTTTTGCAGGTACCTCTTGAATTGCTTTCATATCCATGAGAGCGGAAATTTGATTTTGTGCCTCTGCCCATTGATTTTGTGGCAGGTTTGGCATGCCGCCTCATTTTTGGAAGGGTGAGGAAGTGGAACCTGTAGCCTCTGTCTAATATCCAGAATCCATTTGTCCTTTGTAACAATGTGCCAGTTTTTTGAAAATAAGGCCAGTTTTCCGCCCAAAGGTGCTGCCATTATTGCTTTGTTTGGCAGGCATAGGGGAAAGTCATTGTGTCTGTTTTCTAAATGACTGTGGTCCATCTTCTCCACCTCTTGAGGCTGGTGCTTGCCACTGCCTAGCTCTGTAAGATCCTTGAGGTTGTCTTCTACCCCTTGGGCGTCTGTATCTACCCCTTTGGGGTCTGTCCGTGGCTGGAAAGGACCAATTTTTTGAAGGCCAGTTTCTGCTGAAGCGTGGAGGCTACACCTGCAAGAAATCTTTAACTGTTTGCATAGATTTAGCTTTTTCCTCCATTTTTAGTACCTCCTCCGCTTTAACACCGAACAATACATCTTTTTGTAGTGGTGTAACTAATAACTTTGCTTTGACATGATCTGGTAAGGTTTGCTCTTTGAACCAAGCGTGTCTACGTATGGCAGACCCCGTGACAGCAGCTCTACACGAGGCCTCTAAAGCATCAAAACCACACTAAGGTAAGTTTCCCCACTTGTTCTGCTCCATGCAACAAATCCTGCAACGCTTTCAAATCTGGTTGTTCTGTTTGTGTCATTTTGCTTTTCAGCTGAGATAGCAAGAACTGCTGGTACTTTAACATATGAAATTGACAGTTTAATGCCCTCATGCTTAAAGTGGCTGATGTATACACCTTTTTCCCCCCACCTTTATAATGCTCTGGAATCTCTCTCTGAAGGTAAAGGGTTTTTAGAAGTAGAGGCCTTAATCCCCTTGGGACCCTGAGAAAGTTTCTGGGTCAGCAGAAGGGCTTTTATAAAGGAACTGATGAGAATCAGGAACCCGGTAATATCTGTCTGGTTTAACAGGGGCAGGAGGTAAAGAGTCTGGATTAAGACTGGCTTCTGCGTACACATCATCCAAAATATCCAAGACAGGAGGAATAGCCAGGGGCCTATGCTGGGGAAGCAGCAGAAATTTCCTGAGCCTTTTCTTGGAATCTGAGTAATCTTGGCCTTCCCAGTGGAAGTGCTCTCTCAATGTATGTAGGCTTTCCCCAAAAGAGTAGTCCTCGGGGGGGGGGGGGGGTAGAGGGAATAGACTCCGCAGCATCAGAGTCTTCAAAATGGGGAATAGGCGTAATCCTGGTCCTCAGTAAGGTCTGAGGTAATAGAAGCCTGGTCTGAGGAAGGGAAGTCTTCCTCCAACCTGGGTCTTTTGTCTGAGGGGGGTTGAGAACCCCTGATGAGTGTAATCAAATCCTCAGCCATTTTAAGCATCTGTTTTTTAGGCATGGGGCCTTGAAAGGGGGTCTGAGGACCCTGTTTTTTTAATTTTCATTGGAGCTTTAGATTTAGAGAACGATTTAATAGAGAAGGTGGTAGGCCTGAAAACGCCTTCAGAAATAGCAGGCCTCGCTAAACTTTCCGTTTCTCCGCCAAGAGTTGCGTCAGTATCTGGAGTGGGAATGGAAACAGAGGAACCTGTGACCTCGGGTACTGAAGTCGCCTGTAAAATAGTTTCATCGGTAGTCAGGGGCTGCGTAGGCGCCTCGCTGAGAACCGGTAGTCTACCTTAGCGTGATCTCAGTACTCTGTGCAGGCCTCTGATGCCTGTCCTTATCCTTGCGTTTTTTGCCTGAAACTGGCGTCTGTATATCCGACGACATGATACAATTACATTTTTTGCCAAAATAATGAAGGGCGAACTCCACCCGGCACTTAGTGCGCTCGTTAAACTTAGCACAAAAACGGCAGGCCGAGACGTTGTGGTCCGGCCCTAAGCAAGGTATACAGTAAGAGTGAAAATCCTTGTGCGGTATTTGCTTCCCACAAGAAATGCAGTTATTAACTTTGACATCGGTCTGAGGCAAGAAAAGTTTCCCCAACGGGGTACTTAGCTTTAAAGACGACTTAGGCTGAAATACTTCTAGTTAATCTCAGGAGCTGGCCGACCGGCACTTGCGAACTGCTTCTGATTCAGGCACCGCGCGGCAAGAAAGACTGGAGAAAATGGCGCCGGCTGCCTTTTATACCCCTGCCGCTCTGACGTCAGGGAAGAAGCGACGACAACAGACGCCGGACCTAGACTTTGGAATTCGGCCGACCGAGGACCCGCCTGATGGCAGGATAACCCAAGTGTGACGACTGCAGCTGTATGCATGATGAACATCACCCCCAGACTGCTTCCAGAGCAAAGCAATAGGTCCGTGCCTCGGGAGCACTGGTTGGGCTGTCCAGAGAAGGAATCCCTGGGTCTCTGGTTATGTGGGCCCCCTCTGCCTCAGAAGGGGAGTCTCCCAGAAGAGTTACACCCCTCTGCCTCTGGGGGTGTACTCGCCACGCGTCATGAAAAGGACCCTGAGACTGAATTTTCCACTCCTCTGATTCCTGGAAAAGTGGTGGAAAAGCATACACCTACAGCAGACAGGGTCTTGCGGTCCTCACCTGGCTAGTGGAAAAGCCTACACCTACAGCAGACAGGGTCTTGCTGTCCTCACCTGGCTAGTGTCCCTCACTTTTGGGCCAAACAGGAAAGACGCTTCAACTAGAGCATTTAGGAAGACTTAAGGGGTCCAGGAAATCAAAGTACCATCCAGGTGTGACATCTCAAGTACACCTGAACCCACAGCTCTCGCCATCCCTTCTGTTGCACGAGATATTAACCGCATGGACGAGTTAGATATAGAATCCAGAGTGGCTAGCCGTGAGGCAACTTTTGTCACTTACCTTGGACACCAAGAAATGGCCTCTTTGGAACCTAGTAAAATAAATGTCAAAGGTCAATGAAGCAAAAATTCTTCCCTAATCTGACTACCGCCTGGGACTCGTTAGGCGGATGAACAGTCTTGCTCTCTTCAGCGAGCTCTTTGTGGCTGCCACTACCACCACAGCATCTACTGTTAGACCAATGTGGACTCTCCTGGGGGGGGGGGGGGGGTAGACTTATCTGGTCGCTGCAGGATTGGCTCAGTCAGGATTCTTCCAGGTGCGCTGGACTAGCTCGTCTGCAGGCAGAGTCACCAATAGGTAGATGGACAAGCACGAAAGGCCTGCAAGGCACCTCTTCAGTCTTGTGCCAGCTGCAGCTCAGGGGGAGAACTCATCTGGGGCTCCAACACCAGAAGTTTGCCTACAGAGGCAAGGGCCCTCTCCACTGCCTTGAAAGCAGGCCCAGCCAAAGAGGGATGGGAGCCTGCAACAGAGAAAGACCACCTCTGAACCGGGATCACACCCCGCTCTGTCGAGCCCACTCCCAAGAGATGAGCCTCAAGAGGGATCAGTACAGACAGGACTCCTGGTACAGTGGATGGCACCATAAACTCACTGAATCATACTCTGCACCAAGGAGCCTGTAGCCCAATGCTGAACATGAGGAAGGTCTGGGTCCAAACAAGCTGAAGGCCAAAGGGTCAGTTCCAGAGTGAGATCCACTAGTGGCACTGAGGATGTGGGTACCAAAATAAAAATATGTCGAAGGCACTGAAACAGAGTCCGTGGAGAAATTCCCAAGTCGAACAAGGGGTTGGGTCTTAGCCAGAGGGATTCCTTCACCTTCTGTCAGCAGGTGTCTACAAGGTGCACCACATCTAGTTCAGAAAGGCTCCTGGTGGATCTCAAATGGAGACTGGCCATTCAAGGAAGGGGCTATATATCTGCCCCAGGAAAGGATCCACTGACTGGAAGTATCGGGTCTATGTGGCCTTGTCCATTGGCACCTGCCAAGTTTGGAAATGAGGGAGGTAGTGTCCACTATAGTTGTGGGCACAGTGGGTAAGCTGTGCCGTGATGGCACAACTCTGAACAGAGGAGGATGTGGAGGTGGATGGTGCAGTAGACCGTGCCGAAACAGGCAGACACCAACATGGTTGACTGTACCAAGGTTGGTGCTGAAGCAACTGGTTTGTTCCGATGACAATTTAGGTATTTTCAGTTTAGATGGCCTATCCTCATCACCCGAAGGTGAAGGTACAGAATGTGGTCAGTCTTTCTTAGGAGGGAGCCCTCCCGATGCAGAGAGGGAGTCTTAAGGAAGCCCTTTAGAATCAACTTATTCCTACGTTCGTTCAAGGTACAGAAGCTAAATCCCTGGCAAACAGAACAAGGTGGTTGCACAGAAAGGATTATGAAGTTGCAAACAATACACAATCCGAGAGAGTCAGTGTTATGCATTTTTCAACTGCATTTAGGGCATTGTTTAATGCTAGACATCCCCTTTTTCGCTCAGACATACTGAACACACTAAATAGATTTTTTTTGAGAAAGGAAAGCAAGGGGAAGGAAGAAATACCAGCAATGGTAAAGGATTACCGCAACAGGTAGGGAGAAAGGCTGTACCAACGATGGTACTGAAGTTACCAAAAGGTAATTAGAGGAAAAAAGGGAATCCGATGCTCCACAGAAAGGGTAAACAGTAGCGCCAGGGAGTAGTGAGACGATGAGAGAAAGGAAAAATACAAGAAAATGTTTTTTTAAATATCCAAAAGATAGACTTCCTGAGAGTTGGCTTGAATGCAGCTTTACGGGTATGTGACAAATGAGATCTGAGGTAACAGGGAGGACATATAGGCAAAATCTTAGCTTGAGAGTTTTTGGCTGGCACAAGGCTTTGTATAAGGCCGGCTCGATTCAGAGGACAGAACCAACAACCTGCCAGTGATGAAAAAGATCAGATCGAAGAAAAAAAAAGTCACAGATCAAAATGAAAAGGCTGGCAAAGTACAAGACTACAAGCGATTTCAAAAAGGTAGAATTAGCGAACAGAGCAATAGGAAAACCTGCAATTTTCTGGTGTACCAGAGAAACTGGAAGGAAGCACAAATAACCAACTGGACTGGTATTCCACAGCAGGAGTTAAATTGCAAGGGCAGATTGTATGATCCAAACCTAATAAAACGAAAAAAACGCGAACTGAAACCAATAGAAGGGTAGTCTCCAGGTTTATTTAGCGTAGCGTTGGTACATAAAATATCTTTAAAACACGCTTTCGGTAAAGACTGTGCTTCACCTTCCTCAGAATATACAATTTCAAATGACTAATGCTCTACTTTTAATATGTAACAAAAAACAATTAACAAACGTCACTTCCTTTACCTTAAACAGTAAACGAAGCACCTGGAATACGTTAACTTACAATTTATACATCTAAATAAAGAAACATTGTAACATGTGCATTGTAAATGTATAACAATGTTTCTTATGATATATATTTAAAATAAAAATTGATGCAGCACACCTATAATATAATACTAAGCTAGAACATGCACTTGTGCAATAGCTTATAATTACATGCAGCAGCAAGAGTGTGTTGTGTCAGTTTACGCTAAAACTAAGAAACGAAACAGTCATTGGTTCCTTACTTCCTTTGTTTTAACGCTAAAGATTACTTTTTTGGTTTTTTAGAACAAAAAATATTTAAAAGTAAATAAATATTTATTTTAAACAAACTATTTGCTCAAACACTATACTAAAACAATTAATTTAGATTAATTTAAAAATAAATTAGTTAAAAATTAATTTTAAACATTAATCAGTTTAAAACGTTTAAAAATATCAGTACCTAATTCTTGTAGCATTACAAGTTGTCATTTTTTATAAAATGCTTTATTAAAAATCATTTTTTCTTTATTCAAAATTAATTAAAATTAAAGAACCTCAATTATACTAAAAATGTATTAATATAAATTTTTCATTTTTGAGTATATCTAACTATGAATTTATTATATATTTCCCCAATGTTTAAACAATGTGTATATAAAAAATGCAATATATTTAAAAATTGTTTCTCAATATCCAAACCTGTCCATGAGAGCGCAGCCAATACCTCTAGTAGTAAAGATGCAATCCTACCAGCAAGAAAGTAGATTCTGACAATTGTGGCAGATTATCAACAAAGTACTAAAAACCGGATAACTGTGTTTGCAGAAAATGATTACCCACTATATCAGGCAGGAGAGTAAATTTATTCCAGCAATCATTGATAAAAAGGCAGGGGCAAGATTCAGCTGTCAAGGATATTGTTTTCTTGGAGGATCAAGGAAATCTTTATTGCAAAACATGCTAAAGAAAAGTTTGTCCAACAAAACATGAGCCAAAGACTATGCCAGTGAAACCTTTTCCAATGCTCCAAAAAGGAAAATGCTTTACGTAAGCACAGTTCACTAGAACCACCAGGAACATGTTGGAAACTAACCAGGGACTGGAGTTGGGAGACAAAGTACAGTTGTGTACACTTACTGTAAATGTATATGTTGGAGTGTCTTCACTGTTGCAGTCATCACTGTAGGGTTCTTCCTGCCGGCAGGCAGCCCCCAGTCGGCCAGAATCCCAAAGTCTGGATCCGGCGTCAGCGGTTCAGTCATGCTCCCTGACGTCAGAGAGCCAGGAGTACAAAGCTGCCAGCCAACACCATGTTCTCCAGTTTCTTGCCCCAGATGTCAGGTGCCCAAAAGTGAAGGCCAACAGTAAAACAAAAATGTAACCTACAAGAAACCCCATACCCTGTAGCAAATACACCTCAGAAGGGTGAAGTAGGAAACCACACTAATGGAAGTATAAGAGGGGACAGGGGTGTGGGTAACCCAGACTGCAACAGTGAAGACACTCCAACATCTACACTTATGGTGAGTGTACACAACTGTAATATGTTCGCGTTTCACTGTTGCAGTCATCACTGTAGGGTTGAATCCCAAAGCTGAGATAAAGGGTGGTGGTTAGAGAAGGGGCGGCTAGAAGGCCCTGCAAGACTGCAGAAGCAAAGCCTGCCCTAGACTTAGAGTAAAGAGGGAGATTATAGTGCTTGGAGAAAGTATTCACTGAACTCAAGTTGCAGCTTCCAAAATATCTTTGGCAGGTACTCCCCTGAGAAAGGCAGCTGAAGTAGCAGCAGCTCTGGTAGAATGAGTCCTAATTTTTCCTGGGATTTGCTTTCCATGATGAGTAACAAAATCTGATTCCATGAGCAATCCATTTAGAAATGGTCCGTTTTGAAATAGCTTTGCCTTGGGAATTTGTTGCATAAGAAACAAACAGTTGCTCTGTTTTCCTGATATCCTTGGTTCTGTCCAGGTAAAAACGAAGTTGCCTGTGTACATCCAAGGAATGCAAGATCCTTTCCCCCTTATTTTGTGGATTAGTGAAAAAAGTTGGCAGGTGAATAGTTTGATTTAAACTTTGGAACCCCACTTTAGGCATGAAAGTAGGATTAGTCCTTAAAGACACCCTGTCTTGATGAAAAATAATATAAGGTTCCACAGCCATGAGTGCTTGTAACTCACTCTCCTGGCTGAAGTCAAAGCCAGTAGGATAGCTGTCTTCCATGATAAATACTTAATATCAGATGTGGCAGCAGGCTCAAAAGAAAGCAGAGCAAGTTTTTCCAGAACACAGTTGAGGTCCCAGGCAGGTATGGGTGGTGTCCTAGGGGGCCTTAAATTCTTTGCTCCTCTGAAATATTGTTTCAGAAGTGGATGTGAAAAGATCTGTATTGTAATGTGCAGAGATAGCTGAGGCATGTATTTTTATGGAGAAGGATAAACCCTTGTGTAGCATGTCTGTTACGTAATGTAAAATCAATGGGATATTAGGAATGAGAGGATCCGAATCCTGAGCATGCATCCAGGTGCAAAATCTCTTCCATTTACCTGCATAAGATTTTCTAGTGCTAGGCCGTCTGGCTTCTAAGAGGACATCCATGACTTGTTTGGGAAGGGTAGGATTAATCATAGACCCTGAATATGCCAGGCTGAGAGTTTTGATACGAGTGCAGAACCTGGCCCTGGTGTTGGGACAAAAGATTTGGAATCAGAGGCAGAATCCAAGGAGGCTCCTGGGATAGATTCAGTGTTGAGTACCAAAATTGACGAGGCCAATTTGGGGCCAGTAAAATCATCTTGGGTTTGTCCCATTTGATCTTTAATAACACCCGTGGAAGAAGACGTAGTGGAGGAAAGGCATACCCAAAGAGGTTCCTCCATCTGAAAGAGAGCATCCACTTTCCATGCTAGTTTGTGAAATGTCCTTATGCAAAAAATCTGTAACTGGTGGTTGAGGGGGGATGCAAATAGATCTAGGTCTGTTCAGCCCCAGACTTCTGTAATCATCTTGAATATTTGGGCGTCTAGCATCCACTCCTGTGGGTCTGACAGGTTCCTGCTCAGGCTGTCCGCCAGAATATTTTGTTTCCCTGGCAGGAACTGAGCTTGGAGATCCACTTTGCAAGCTAGAGCTGTGTTCCATAGAGTCATGGCTAGTCTGCAAAAGGGGTAGGAGTGTGAACCCCCTTGCTTATGTACCACATAACTGTGGTGTTCTGTCTGTATCAGTAGTTGTCCTGGCTGTAGAAGATCCCTGAAAGCCAAGAGGGCATTCTGTACAGCTAACATCTTTTAAATTGATATGTAGGTGCTTCTGATCCTCTGTCCAAAAACCTTGCAGGCCTTTCCCCTGCAAGTGGGCTCCCCATGTGTAATCCGAGGCGTCCGTGGTCAACACTTGACTGGCGGCAGACCGAAGGCTTTCCCTTTGTTGTGAAGACATGCCATGGTCCACCAATGGAATTCCTTTTGTAGGCAAGGCAAGACAGCAATCTGTGTCTCTAGACTGTGGCAATGCTGGGACCATACACTTTTTAGGTACCATTGTATTTTTCTCATATGTAGTCTTGTATATGGTACGGATGCAGGAGGCCATTAACCCAAAGCCTGCAGGAATTTCCTTGCAGTTAGCTGAGACATTAACGCCAAGGTTTAGAAAGTTGAAACCAGCTGTAGTTTTTCGGATGTCAGGAATGCCATCTGGGTTGTTGTGTTTAGAAGAGCACCCAGAAAAGTCATCTGTTGTGTGGGTGTCAAATTTGACTTTATGTTCACAGTGAATCCCAGGTACTGGAGTCGATTTTGAACAAATTCCAGGTGCTGGAGTAAGACATCCTTGCTGTCTGCTTGAATAAGGCAGTCGTCCAGATAAGGGTAAGTTTGAATTCCCTTGAGTCTGCAATAAGCTACTACTGGTGCCAGGCACTTGAAGACCCTGGGCGCAGTAGACAAGCCAAAGGGCAGCGCAGAGAATTTGTAATGTTTCGAGCCAGCCTTGAACCAGAGGTATTTTCTGCACTCTGGTCTGATAGGGATGTGTAGGTAAGCCTCCTTTAAATCCAAGGTCACCATCCCATGCATTTTTGCTCAACATTGGCAGGAGCTGCTGCAGAGTAAGCATCTTGAACTTTGGAATCTCCAGGAAAGTATTTAAGACCAACAGATCCAGGATGGGTCTCCATGAATTTTGTTTTCTGGGAACTAGAAAGAGCCTTGAGTAAAAGCCTTGCCCAATGATGGCCCTCATAGCCATGAGGGATTCCACCTGGTTTAATGCCTCTGCCCATTGGTGTTTTGGTAGGTCTGGCCATCCGTTTGGTCTTG
Source organism: Protopterus annectens (assembly GCF_019279795.1). Lineage (NCBI taxonomy): Eukaryota > Metazoa > Chordata > Ceratodontiformes > Protopteridae > Protopterus > Protopterus annectens. The sequence continues at coordinate 844,888,955 of NC_056741.1, read as the reverse complement.
GCAAGGTATGAAAGTGGAATTTGTAACCTCTTGAAACTACATCCAGAACCCATTGGTCTTGGGTTATGAGAGTCCAATTTTGTTGAAAAAGTTTTCCTCCTAGAGGGGCTTCCAGGAGAGAAGCTCCTGGAGCCATGCAGGGGGTCATTGAGCCTGTTTTCTGTAAGATTGAGGTCTGTCCTCTCCACCCCTGGGGGTGGAAGCACTCCACTGTCTAGGTCTGTAAGAGGTCTGTGCTTGAGCCCTTCCTCTGGAGTGCCTATATCCAACCCCTCTGAGGCCTGTTAGAGCTGGGAAAGGACCAATTTTTAGTTGGCCAATTTCTGCTAAATCTTGGAGGCAGAACTTGTAAGAAATCCTTAACCGTTTGCATGGATTTTGCCTTATCCTCCATTTTCTTTATCACCTCTTCAGCCTTAGACCCAAACAAAACATTATGCTGAACAGGAGCATCCAGTAACTTTGCTTTCACTTGATCAGATAAGTTTTGTTCCTTTAGCCAAGCATGCCTTCTAATGACTGTGCCAGTGGCAGCTGCCCTGCATGAAGCCTCCAAGGCATCAAAACCAGTGTAAGCCATGCTTTCCCACTTGCTCAGTAGCATGCATCAAATTGTGTAATTCCTTATCTGCACATGCAGAAATGGTACCTAGCTTTTGTTTCATAACAGACAGCAGAAATTGCTGATATTTTAGCATATGAAACTGACAATTTAAAGCCCTAATAGATAAAGTAGCAGAAGTGTACACTTTTTTTTGCCCCATCTCTCCAAAGCTGTAGAATCCTTATCTGATGGAATTGGGTTTTTATCAGAGGCGGCCTTAACACCCTTAGGACCCTGAGAAATTATTTCTGGATCAGCAGCAGGATTTTTGTAAAGGAACTGGTGGGAGTCAGGAACCCTGTAATATCTCTGTCAGGCTTAGCAGGGGCTGGAGGAAAAGGAGTCAGGAGTTAAATTAGCCTCAGAAAAGGCATCATCCACAATATCCAAAACAGGAGGAATAGCCAGGGGTCTATGTTGGGAAAGAAGGAAATCCCTAAGCCTTCTCTTAGATTCAGAGTACTCCTGTCCTTCCCAGTGAAAATGTTCCCTCATGTCATGTAAAATTTCCCCAAAAGAAAAATCCTCAGGGGAGAAGCTGATGGAATGGATTCCTCAGCATCAGAATCCTCATAAGGACGGAAAGTATATTCCTGTTCAGAGGAAGACACTAGAAATAGATGCCCGATCAGAGGATTCATAATCCAATTCTTGCCTTGGCCATTTGTCTGGAGGGGGATGTGAACCCCTAATCATGGTTAGTAAGTCCTCCGCCATTTTAAGCAGCTGTTTGAGATTTGGGTCCCGGATCAGAAGAGGCCTGGGCTGGTGTTTTTGATTTAGAAGGAGTCTTCGCCTTTGTCTTTGCCTTTATCAGAAGCTGTGTAGGCCTGAAAAACCCTCAGAAGCTGGTACCTGCACAGCGGCTCTGGACCCATCCGAGGGAGCATTGTCCGAATGTCCTGCAGCTTGAGTACTCAAAGGCCTAGTTGGCTCCTCGTGGGAGTCCGTTTCGGCAATCTGTTCTGAAATGGCCGACAGGGGCTGCGAAAGCGCCTCACTGACGATGGCCAAACCTGAAGCTGGCTCTGCTTGTAAACCGTCTGATTTGGACCTCGGAGGCCTGTCCTTATCCTTGCATCGTTTGTGAACTCCGGTAATCGGAAGAGTGTCAGACGACATTTTGTAATTAAATCACCTGCCAAAGTAGTGAAAAGCAAAATCGTACCTCCGCTTAATAGTACGTTGGTTAAATCTAGCACAAAACAGACAACTAGCTACGTCGTGGTCAGGGCCTAAACAAGGAATACAGGGAGTGGAAATCCTTATGAGGTATTTGCTTCCCACAAGAAATACAATTAACTTTTTCTGACCTCGGACTGGAGCAAGAAAAAAAGTTTCCCCAATGGGGTACTTAGCTTTTAGAAAAAGTAAGTCTTCGGAAAGAAACACGAAAAAATATCAGGAGTCAGCCGACCGGCACTTGCGAACTGCTTCCACCACATGGCAAGAAAGACTGGAGAACATGACGTCGGCTGGCAGCTTTGTACTCCTGGCACTCCGACGTCAGAGAGCATGACTGAACAGCCGACGCCAAACCCAGACTTTGAGATTCTGGCCGACCGGGGGCTGCCTGTCAGCAGGAAGAATCCTACAGTGATGACTGCAACAGTGAAACACTATGAACATCAGGAAGAAAACCAGCAACTCTGAAATTACTGACCAAATGTGGGACTACAAATCACATTTGTTAAATATGGCTGAAGAAAAACTAGAAACATTGTACTGACTGAAACTTGGGGACTACCAAGCACGCGCCCTACTTCCATGTCATTACTGTTTGAACATTACCACTTTCCTCTTCCCCCTCTTTAAAAAGGAGAATTTTATTTGACAACAGTACTTGTAAAACATAACTGAATGGTTTACTAAACAACATGCCGTATGTGTTTGATAGGAATTAAGTAAACAGCTGCCTAGTTTGACATAGGCACTGCAGTGCAAGAAAGCTCGAGGAAAAGCATGTTTAAGACTGGCTGTAATCATGGGATGCTGAGGTGAATGAAATGTTCTTAAAATCATTCGAGTTTTCTATAGAGAAAGAGATGAGAAATCTAGAGATAGTACTTAAAGTAGCACACTACACCATGCATCTTGGCATTGATAACCTGTGAGCTATCAATCTGAAACTGCTATTAGGACAGAAAAACTTGAAGCTGTTCACAGGGAGTTTAATGGAAACCTTCAGAATCCTGTACGACTGGTTCAAATGGATACGATAAACCCTGACAAACCATGTATGCATGTAAAAACCTGAAGCTAGACATTTTAAAAGGTTACACACAAGTGGTAGCTTATGTCAGCACTTTTTTGTATATACCTGCAAGACCACTCACATTGAAAAGATACAGAAAGTAGTGAACTACATTAAGAAATGCAGAGTGCAAACAGGTATGCTACAGGAGACAACTGAAAAGAAAGTGGCATTAAAATTGGATAAAAACGACCTCAGGATGCTTATCCAGTGAACAAAAAATGGGGAGTAGTTGCATTAAATTGCTACAGAAGTTTAAATAGTAAGGAAACAAGACAATAGTACATTTGTAATAAAGGGCTACTGGCGAGGGAGGATTATGCTGGTTTTTTACTTGCATTCCACCTGGCTAAACAGCTAAACAGCTATAATGGAGCTTCAGTAAATTGAGAAATCAGCTTTCAGTAGGGATTATATGTGGGGACTAATTTGATTTGCAACAATGAGGATGCATCTGGGGGGGCCTAAAAGGGAAAACCAAGGGTAGACTTATAAAATTTATGAAAATTTAGTATGGAAGATATGAATTCAGTAGGAAATCTGAGATCAGATAATTTATATTCTAACAAAACTTGACTAGGCAAAAAGTTGCATTTCACAGGAAAGTACAGTTTTGTACCTACCAAGAGTGTTCACCCTGCTGCAGTCATCACACTTGGGTTATCCTGCAGTCAGGCGGTCCTGCAGTCGGCCTGAATTCCAAAGTCTTGGTCCGGCGCCGGTTTCTGTCGCTTCTTCCCTGAAGTCAGTGCGCCAGGGGTATACAAGAGGCATCAGATGCCATTTTCTTCAGTTTTTCTTGCCCTTAGGCACAAGCAAATACACCACAGAGGTTGTATAGGATAGAGTGTTATAGATAAGTTCAGCTAGTTCAGAGGGGGAGGGAGGGTAACCTGGACTGCAGCAGGGTGAACACGAACATCTACATTTATGGTGGGTACAAAACTGTACTATGTTCATAATGTTACCCTGCTGCAGTCACACTTGGGTTGAATCCCAAAGCTAAGGATGGGAGGTGGAGGGGAGGGAGGGTAACCTGGACTGCAGCAGGCTGAACACTCTAACATTATGGTAGGTACAAAACTGTGCTATGTTCATTGTGTTACCCTGCTGCAGTCATCACACTTGGGTTGAATCCCAAAGCCAAGGATGGGAGGTGGAGTTAAACAGGGTTAGAAGAAGCTAGTAGGCCCTGCAAAACTGCAGTGGCAAAACCAGCTCTAGTCTTAGAATATAGAGGTAAGCGATAGTGTTTGGTGAAGGTGTGCACTGAACTCCAAGTTGCAGCTTCCAGAATATCCTTGGTTGGCACTCCCCTGAGAAAGGTTGCTGATGTAGCTGTAGCCCAGGTGGAGTGGGACCTAATGTTAACAGGTACCCGTTTCCCATGATGCGTGTAGCAGAAACGTATGTAATGTCCTATCCATTTAGAGATGCTCTGTTTTGAGATAGCTTTTTCTTGTGATCCTGCAGCATAGGCTACAAAGAGCTGGTCAGATTTTCTGAAAGCCGTAGTTTTATCCAAATAGTAACGTAATTGCCTGTGAATGTCCAAAGAGTGCAGGAGTCTCTCCTTTGTTCTGGGGATTTGGGAAAAAGGTGGGCAAATGAATGGTTTGGTTTAGGGCCACACTGGATACCACCTTTGGCATAAAGGAAGGGTTAGTTCATAGAGAGACTGTCTTGATGAAAAATGAGGAAAGGCTCCACTGCCATTAGTGCCTGTAGCTCTGAGACTCTTCTAGCTGAGGTTATTGCTAGTAGCAGGGCAGTTTTCCAGGAAAGAAATTTTAAATCAGCTGAAAAAGCTGGTTCAAAGGGCAGCAGTGTAAGCTTTTCCAGAACAAAGTTGAGATCCCAAGTAGGTGTTGGAGCTCTTGGTGGTCTGATGTTCTTAGCCCCTCTGAGGTACTGTCTTAGGAGTGGATGTGGGAATAAGGAGGATCCATGTTGTAATGAGCTGAAATTGCTGAGGCGTGGATCTTAATAGATGAAAAGGAAAGTCCTTTCTGCAACATCTCAGTTAAATATTGTAGAATCAGAGGAATGTTTGGATCAAAGGGATTTTGGCCTTTCTGAATAGGTTTTCCTGGTGCTGGGCCTCCTGAATGACATCCATAACAGCTTTGGATAGAGGTGTTGGCTGGTTGTTTAGGTAATTTGCTATGCAGCCAGGTTTAAAGTCTTGAGTTGGCTGTGTAGAATGATTGTCTCGCTGGGTGAGGTGAGGAATTTGTGGTAAAATCCATGGTGGGCCGTGGGCCATGTTCCTTAGAATTGGATACCAATGCTGGCGTGGCCAGTCTGGTGCAATGAGTATCAGCTGTGGTCTCTCTAATCTGACTTTCAGCTGTACCTTTGCTAGGAGAGGCAGTGGAGGAAAGGCATACACTGTTAATGTTTTCCAACTGAATGAAAGTGTGTCCACTTCCCAAGCTTGTGGATGGAATGTCCTTGTGCAAAATTTTTGAAGTTGGTAGTTTTGGGGGGCTTGCAAACAGATCTATGTCTGGGCATCCCCATTTTTGAGCTATTATTGCAAATATTTGTGGATCTAGTTTCCACTTGTGTGGGTCCATGATATTTCTGCTTGGGTCGTCTGCCAAGGTGTTTTTCCTGGCAGGAATTGCTTTTAATTGAACCTGGTAAGACAGTGCAGTGTTCCACAAGGTCATTGCTTGCCTGCATAGAGGGTAGGAATGTGTGCCCCCTTGCTTGTTTATGTACCACATTACTGTGATAGTCAGTCTTTAATTGTCCTGGGTGTAAGAGGTCCTTGAAAGCTGTTAGGGCATTCTGTACTGCTAGCATTTCTTTTTAATTGATATGCAGATGCCTTTGATCTGTAGTCCATTTGCCCTGAATGCACTGTCCTGCCATGTGTGCTCCCCAGGCATAGTCCGCTGCATCTGTTGTCATAGTTTACCTGGCTGTGGGTAAGGTGAAAGGCTGACCCTTGAGGTGACATGCCTATGCCTGTGCCCACCATAGAAACTCCTGTTGAAGGCAGGGAATGAGTGGTATCATTGCTTCCAAGCTGTGGCTATGCTGAGTCCATACGCTTTCCAGGTACCATTGTAATTTCCTCATATGCAGTTTTGCAAATGGTATTAGTAGTATGCAAGATGCCATGAATCCCAAGGCCTGCAGAATTTTTCTTGCAGGGAGTTGGGTCTTTGCCATTATTTAGAAATATTGAGTCAGCTGTTGCTTGTCTGGCGCGAGACAAGCCATCTGGGCCATTTTATTCAAGCTGGCACCCAGGAATATTATGTTTTGTGAGGGCACTAGTTTTGATTTCTTTTCGTTTACTGTGTACCCCAGGCAACTTAGGTGTATGACAAATGCCAGATGCTTTAAAAGAATGTCCTTGCTTTCTGCTTGAATAAGGCAGTCGTCCAGGTATGGGTATATTTGAATTCCTCTTTGTCTGCAGTATGCAATTACTGGTGCCAGGCATTTTGTGAAGACCCTGGGCGCAGTAGATAAGCCAAAGGGCAGTGCAGAGAACTGATAATGCGTTGAACCTGCAATGAAGCGGAGGTATCTTCTGCAATTTTGTCTGATAGGGACATGCAGGTATGCCTCCTTGAGGTCCAACGTTACTAGCCAAGCATTCTTGCCCAGCATGGGAAGAAGCTGCTGTAGTATTAGCATCTTGAATTTTGGTACTTGCAGATAGGTGTTCAGAACTGAACGATCCAGAATGGGTCTCCATGCTTTGTCCTTTCTTGGGACTAGAAAGAGTCTTGAGTAAAATCTTTGTCCTTGCTCCTGTGTAGGTACCTGTTGAATGGCTCTCATGTCCATGAGAGCTGTAATTTGTTTTTGTGCCTCTGCCCACTGATTTAGTGGCAGGTTTGGCATTCCTTTTATCCTTGGTAAGGTATGAAAGTGGAATCTGTATCCTTGAGAGGCAATGTTTAGGACCCATTTGTCTTTGTGATGATGTGCCAGTTGTCTGCAAAAAATGCAAATTTTCCTCCCAAGGGAGCTGCCAGGAGAGATTTGCTTGGTAGTTTGAGGATTGAGTTATTGTGTTGGTCTTCTGCTAGCTTGGGGCCTGTCTTCTCCTCCTTTCTGGGTAGCTGAACCCCATTGGCGAGGTTTGCAAGGGCCTTGTGACCGACCTCTGCCCCTTGGGCATCTGTATTTGCCTCTGGGATCTGTCAGAAGCTGGAAAGGACCAGTTTTTTTTGTTGGCTCGTTTCAGCTGAAAGGGGTTGTACCTGCAAAAAATCTTTGCCTGCCTGCATAGACTTTGCCTTATCCTCCATTTTCTTTAAAAACCTCTTCTGCTTTGACACCAAATACATCCTGCTGTAAAGGTGCATCCAATAATTTTGCTTTAACATGATCAGGAAGCGTTTGTTCTTTTAACCAAGCATGTCTACGTATGACAGAGCCAGTAACAGCTGCTCTACAGGAAGCTTCCATTGAATCAAATCCACATTGTAAAGTATGTTTGCCCACCTGTTCAGCTGCATGCAACAGATCCTGCATTTCCTTGAATTCAGACTGTTCAGAATGTGTGCTCATTTTTGTTTTAATGAAGACATTAGGAATTGCTGATATTTCAGCATGTGAAACTGACAATTTAATGCTCTCATAGCCAGAGTTGCCGAGGTGTATATTTTCTTTCCCCATCTATCTAGGGCTCTGGAATCCCTTTCAGAGGGCACAGGATTTTTAGCCATAGAAACTTTAGCTCCCTTAGGACCCTGGGAAATTGTTTCTGGGTCAGCCACAGGGCTTTTATAAAGAAATTTGTGCGAGTCAGGTACTCTGTAGTATCTGTCTGGTTTGGCTGGAGCAGGAGGTAGAGAGTCTGGATTTAGACTAGATTCCAAGTAAACATCATCCACAATTTCTAAAACTGGAGGGATAGCAAAAAGGTCTGTGCTGGGGTAGGAAAAGGAACTCTGAGTCTTTTAGAGAGTAGTCCTAGCCTTCCCAGTGGAAATGTTCCCTCATGGTATGTAAAGTTGCCCCAAAGGAGTAGTCTTCGGGGGAGATGCTGAGGGAATAGAGTCTTCAGCATCAGAGTCTTCATAAAGGTGGAAAAGTGTAATCCTGTTCCTCAGAAGAATCTGAGGAAATTGAAACCTGGTCAGAGGAAGCATAATCCTCCTATCAGGAGAGGGATGGGAACCCCTGATTAGGGCAATCAAATCTTCAGCCATCTTAAGCATCTGTTTCTTAGGCATGGGGCCTTGAACTGTAGACTGATGTACAGTCTTTGGTTTTAAAGGAGATTTAAGCTTAGCATAAGATTTAATGGTGAGTGTAGTTGGTCTGAAGACACCTTCTGCAACCGAGGGTGTTTCCACTGCACCGGGGTCTACTTCTGCTCCGGTGTTAGAAGGGCCTAATGAAGATGGCTGCTTTGGCCTAGTAGACTCCGCAGCTGTCTGGGGTTCCAGTTCTGCAGTAGTCCGGGGCTGCGTAGGCACCTCAATGAAAACCGGCGACAGGCCCAGCAGAGGCCTCAGAGTCTGGCTTGTTCCTAGGCTGCCTGTCTTTATCCTTGCGTTTTTTATGCATGCCGGTTGTCAGATGCTCTGACGGCATGATATAATTAAATGGCCTACCAAAATAGTGTCGTGCGAAATCAAAACGGCATTTGATAGTTCGTTTATTAAATCTAGCACAAAACCGATAACCTATGACATGGTCTGGGCCTAGGCAAGGAATACAATAGGAATGAAAGTCCTTATGTGGTATTTGCTTCCCACAAGAAATGCAATTGTTAACTTTTTCTGACATCTGACTGAAGCAAGAAAAGGTTCCCCAATGGGGTACTTAGCTTTATTGAAGACTTCGGACTGAAATTCGAATCGAAAATCTCAGGTGTCGGCTGACCGGCACTTGCGAACTGCTTCTGCTTCGGGCACCACACTGCAAGAAAGACTGAAGAAAACAGCGTTGGATGCCTATTGTATACCCCTGGAGCACTGAAGTCAGGGAAGAAGCGACAGCAACAGACGCTGGACCAAGACTTTGGAATTCAGGCAGACTGCGGGACCGCCTGACGACAGGATAACCCTAGTGTGATGACTGTAGCAGGGTAACACGAACATAATGTGAATTTGAGAACTTTAGACACTGGTGCTTCCCCACCTGCCTGTTAAACAGGAATTTAAGGAATGCAGAGTGGAAATTCAGGCGTTATTTCTTAGCTAGAGAGTGGAACAGTTAAAAATTAGGGTAGACAAAAGATGACCGAGGTTAAAGTATTGCAGAAGGGAAATCTCACTAAACAAGAGGCACAACTGCAGAGTGCTAAGACAAGGGACTACCTGGATAATGCACATGAGTTTAGAAAGATTGCTTTGTAAGCAGCGGTTTCTTCACAACTCCACTGCACAAAACACAACATGACTTTGGCAACAAAGCAGAAAGGGTTGTTGCTACGTTTAGGGAGCCTAGAGCAAGGAAAGTTATCCTATAGACTTTATGCAGATTTTCATACAATTTCCAAAATATTTCTAATGCAGATAAATGCATTATGGAGGAATGTAAAGGTTAGAGGTAGATGAAGCTCCAACAATTAGAGGGAGGAAACATCATGCTTGTGTATAACCAATATACAGCAGTCTCCAGGACTGGATGGTATTCTTGTGGAGGTTTGGAAGCTAGGAGAGATTAGATCCGGAAGGTTTTAACAGAATTTTAAAAAGGAGGTAAAGCAACATCCTGAAAGACAGCTACTGAGGCTGCAATACCTAAAGATAGTAAAAACCCAAACCCAGGTTCATATAGGCCCATTTTGTTTTCAAAGTATATAGTGTTTGCGTCTATAATGGCTAAAAGAATGGCAAAGGTGCTGCCAAAATTGAGTGATCATGTGATTTTGTGCACGAGAAGGCAAACCTTCGACATTAATAGAATGATGATCCAGAGGGAAGCAGAAGAAAATATTGCTATTGGTGGGTCTTGATGCAGAGAAAGTATTGCGATAGAGTAAGCTAGGATTTTAAGAGTAGGGTAATGGAAAAGTACAGTTGTGTACACTTAACATAAATGTAGATGTTAGAGTGTATTCACTGTTGCAGTCATTACATTTGGGTAATCTGCTGGCAGGTTGCCCTCAAGTCAGCCTGAATTCCAAAGTCTTGGGTCCTGCGTTGGTTGCCATCTCCTCTTCCATGAAGTCAGGTAGTCAGGGGGTATAAAACATGCAGTAGACACCATTTTCTTTAGTTTTTTCTTGCCCCAGATGTCAGGTGCCCCCAAAAAGGTAGCAAAAATATATATGTATATACACATGCATCAATACAAAACTTCACCTTCTGCTACAAGCAAATACACCACATAGGTTGTAGAAGATAGAGAACGAAAGCAACTCCATGACAGGGGGATGGCGGGTGGGTAACCTGGACTGCAACAGTGAATACACTCCAACATCTACATTTATGGTAAGTGTACACAACTGCACTATGTTCTTAGTGTTTCACTGTTGCAGTCATTCCATTTGTGTAGCATCCCAAAGCTTTGGTTGGGAGGCTGGAGCTAAACAGCATTAGGTGCGGCTATAAGGCCCTGCAGAACTGCAGTGGCAAAGCCTGCCCTGGACTTGAGAGGCAAATGATAATGCTTTGTAATTAACAGAACTCCAAATAGCAGCCTCTAGAATGTCTTTGGTTGGTACTCTGGCACAGGTTTGCCATGGTGTAAATAGAAACTGATGCAGTGGCTTATCCACTTTAAAAGTGGATGCTTTGAAGTGGCCTTTCCTTCTGATCCTGCAGCATAAGACACTTGTAATTGCTCAGTTTTTCTTAGAGCTTTAGTCCTGGCTCAAGTATAATCTTAGCTGTCCAAGTACAAGGAATGCAGAATTCTCTCCCCCTTGTTCTGTGGATTTGGATAAAAGGTTGGCAGATAATTGTTTGGTTAAGAGCCACACTGGAAACCACCTTAGGAATAAATGTAGGATTTGTCCTCAGAGATACCCTGTCTGGGTAAAATACAATAAGGCTACAGCCATGAGGGCCTGTCTGAAACTCTTCTTGCTGAAGTAATGGCTAGTAGCAGAGCTGTTTTCCATCATAAGAACTTTATATCAGCAGTAGCAGCGGGTTCAAATGGGGGCAGGGTGAGCTTTTCCAACACATAAATGAGGTCCCATACAGGTAATGGTGATCTAGGAGGCCTTAAATTTTTGGCTCCAAGATACTGCTTTAGTAAAGGATGAGAAAAGATTGGTGGCTCTGTATTGTAATGAGCCGAAATGACAGAGGCAGGGATTGTAACTGATGAGAAAGATAGGCCTTTGTCAAACATCTCAGTTAAGTATTGTAATATCTGAGGAATAATTTGGTTCTGCTGCATCAGTTCCTTGTGCTTGATTCCAAGCACAATCTTCCATTTATCAGCATAAGATTATCTAGTACTAGGCCTTCTGGCTTCCAAAAGGACATCCATCACCAGCTTTACTGAGAGGTGTTTGCATAACTACATGATCAGCCATGTTGCCAGGTTCAGTGTCTGGAGTTGATTGTGCAGGATTTGATAGTTTTGCTGGGACAGTAGTTGAGGTCTTTGAGGTACAGTCCAAGTTGGGTATTGAGACAAGTTCCTTAGGATTGGGTACCAGTATTGGCAGGGCCAGTCCGGGGCAATTAGTATCATCGTTTTTTCTTGTCTTAAGAGGACCTTGGGAAGAAGAGGCAGAGGAGGAAAGGCATAAACCAACTGTTTTTTCCAACTGAAAGACAGGGCGTCCACTTTCCATGCTTGGCTGTGATAATTGAAAAGATTCTGCACAAGGACTTGACAATTTTGAGGAGAGGCAATTGGATCTATGTCTGGGCTCCCCCATTTCTCAGTTATGCTGAAGACTTGTGGATTTAGTTTCCACTCGTGAGGATGCATAAGGTTTCTGCTTAAATCGTCTGCCAGAGTATTTTGCTTTCCTGGCAGGAATTGAGCTTGAAGATGTATTTGGTAGGTCAAAGCAGTGTCCCACAGTGCCATGGCTAATCTGTGTGCCCCCTTGTTTATATACCACATGACTGTGTTCTGTCTTTATCAGTAGTTGTCCTGGATGAATAGTTGTCCTGGATGAATTAAGTTCTTGAAGGCTGCTGGGGCATTTTGAACAGCTAGCATCTTTCTGGTCGATATGTAGATGCATTCAAGGCATATGGACCCCAAAACAAATGCATCTTCCTGCCATGTGGGTCCCCCAGGCATAATCTGATGAGTCTGTTAAGGTTTGGCTGGCAGGGGGTAGAGTGAAGGCCCGTCCCATGTTTTGGTGACGTGCCTTTGCTCACCATAGAAACTCCTGCTGTATGCAGGGAATGAGAGGAATCATTGTTTCCAGACTGAGAATGTGGATTTCATAAACTTTAGGTACCATTGAAGTTTCCTCATATGCAGTCTTGCATATAGAATTAGTAGGATGCAGGATGCCATGAAGCCCAAAGCCTGCAGAATTGGTCTTGCAGATAAGTTTTTGTTGCCAGTAGTTTGAAGTAAGTAGGTTGCCTTTGCTTGCCTGGCGTGAGGTAAGCCATCTGGGCAGTTGTATTCAAGCTTGCACCTAGGAATATCTTTTGAGACGGTACCAGTTGTGATTTTTTCGTTTGTGTACCCTAGGCATGTTTAGAAGCCTTTTCACAAACACCAGGTGTCGAAGAAGAATGTTCTCTGCTTGAATGAGGCAGTCGTCCAAGTAAGGGTATTTGTATACTTTTGTCCACAAAATGCAATTACTGGTGCCAGGCACTTTGTAAAGACCCTGGGTGCAGTAGATAAGCCAAAGGGCAGTGCAGAGAATTGGTAATGCATTAAGCCAGCCTCGAATCGGAGGCATCTTCTGCACGATTGTCTTATAGGACATGCAGGTATGCCTCTAAGGTCCAATGTCACCAGCCAAGCATTCTTGTTGAGCATGGGCAGAAGCTGTTCCAAAGTCAGTATTTTGAATTTTGCAATGTCCAGGAATGTGTTCAAAAATCAATAAATCCAGTACTGGCCACCAGGCCTTGTCCTTTCTGGGTACCAAGAACTGTCTAGTTAAAAACCTGGTCCCTTTTCCTGTTCTGGCACTGGCTGAATGGCCCCCATATCCATGGGGGATGTAACCTGTTTGTGCCTCTGCCCATTGATTTTTTTGGCAGATCTGGCCAACCATTTGTCATTGGCAGAGTGTGGAAATGGAATCTGTATCCCTGTGATACTATGTTTAGTACCCACTTGCCCTTGATTATTAACTGCCAATTTTGAGCAGAATGCTAATTTTCCCCCAAGGGTGCTGCCAAAAGAAAAGTGCTTGGTGTAGGCAGAGGGAATCATTGGGACTGTTTTCTGTAGGTTTGTGTTTTCTCATCCAGATTTGGTGGTAGAAGCGCCCTATTGCTTTGACCTGTATGAATCTTGCGCCTGGTATCTGGAACCCTTAGGGTGTCTGGATTTGCCCCTTTGAGCTCTGACACAGGAAAGGACCAATTTTTTTTAGGCCAGTGTCTACCGAATCTTGGTGGCTGCACTTAGAAGTCTAACAGTTTGCACAGACTTAGCTTGGTCATCCATTTTCTTTAAAACCTCTTCTGCCTTAATACCAATGTAAAGGAGAATCTAGCAATTTGGCCTTAACAAGATCAGGCATATTTTGTTTTTAGCCAGGCATGCCTCCTAATCGCAGATCCAGTAACTGCGGCCCTGCAGGAGGCCTCTAAGGAATCAAAGCCACATTGCAAAGTATGCTTTCCAACCTGTTCAGCTTCATGCAATAATTCCTGCAATTCTTTTAATTTTCTGCACATTCAGAAATCATTTTCTGTTTCCGCAATCCCATAACATGTTGATACTTAAGCATATGAAATTGACAGTTTTATACATCTGCAACCTTGGCAATCAGGCCTTAAACCTCCCCCCCCCTCCAATCTGTCCAGTGCCCTTGAATCCCTGTCAGAGGGAGTAGGATTTTTAGCTGTTGAGGTCTTAGCTCCCTTTGGACCTTGTGAAATAGTTTTAGGATCAGCAGCAGGGTTTCTAAATAAAAATTTGTGAGAGTCAGGGACCCTGTAACATCAGTCAGGCTTACTGGGAGCCGGAGGTAAGGAGTCAGGGGTCAAGCTCGACTCCAAAAACACATCCACAATATCTAAAACAGGGGGAATGGCTAAAGGCCTGTGCTGAGGGAGAAGGAAATCCCAGAGCTCGATTGAGAAATCTAGACTCTCCCAGTGAAAATGCTCCCTCAAAGTATGCAAGATTTCTCCAAATGAATAATCCTCAGGAGGAGATGCAGATGGTAGACTCCTCTGCATCAGAATCCTCATTTTGGGGGGGGGGTATAGATAATTCCTGATCAGAAGAAACAGAAACCTGACCTGAAGATTCATAACAGTCTTGCCTAGGCCTCTTATCTGGAGGGGGATGCGTACCGCTGATCAAGGTAATAAGGTCTTCAGCCATTTTGATAATCTGTTTTTTAGGCATAGAGGCCTGTGCACATGGCTCATGAGGCAGTTTTTTTTAGTTTTAGAAGTTGCCTTTAGTTTTGCAGCTGCCGGATTGATATACAAATGTTGAGGTCTGAAAACACCCTCAGAAGCCGGTGCCTGCTCAGCGGCTCAGGACCCATCCGAGGGAGATACATCTGTCTGTCCAATACCTTGAGTATCTTGCAGCATGCCAGACTCCACATGGGTGTCGGTAGAGGCCTGCAACTCTGGTATTGGGCATCAGGGGCTGCAAAAGCACCAGAGTACCAGCGACTGGCTTAGTAGCTTTGTCAGTTTTGGATCTCAACTGCCTCTGTCCTTTTCTTTGCGTTTGTGTACTCTGGGAGTCTGCTATCAGACAACATTTCTGGGTAATTAAATCAGTTTCCAAAATACTTTGAGGCAAAAATATACAAACGCTTAATAGTGCATTGGTTAAATATAGCACAAAACATCACATTGTGATCAGGGCCTAGGCAAGGAATACAGTACAAATGGAAATCCTTAGGAGTTATTTGCTTCCCACAAGTAAATACAATTAACTTTTTCTGACATCAGAATGGTGCAAGAAAAAAAAAAGTTTCCCCACTGAGGTACTTGGCTTTAGTGTAGACTTCGGTTCTGAAACTCAAACTAGTATTTTAGTAGTCTGCTGACCGGCACTTGCCAAATGCTTCTGCTTTGGGCATCGCACGGCAAGAAAGACAAAATGGTGTCTGCTGCATGTTTTATACCCCTGATGTCATGGAAGAGGAGACAACAACCGAGACAGAACCCAATACTTTGGAATTCAGGCCGACTGAGGGCAACCTGAAAGCAGATTACCCAAATGTAATGACTGCAACAGTGAAACACTAAGAACATCACTGTATTCCTTGACACAGTAAGGTTACTTAGAATACATGGGATGTAAAATTTAAGCTGAGGGATTCCTCCGATAACCAGACATAGGCATCCTTTCCCCCTCATCAGCTGCACTACATTTAAAACCACTGGTAAAGAAAACAAGTGACTCCAATTAAAGGACATAACTGGTACAGTAATCTAGAAGAGCTGTCTATTTGCAGACACTTTGTACCCGATACAACTAGGAAAGGACTGTTCCACAACACAAATTTCTGTTATGGCTTCAAGTTCTTTTAAGATGCATTATAAAATAAATACTATAGCTGTAAATTATGTACCCACACATGAAGTTTAGCAATACCCATATTTATGAGGACGTTATAAAATCAAGTACACAGGACTGGGTTAAAAAGGATTCTGTCATGGCAGCTAAGGACATGTGGGAAGAGACTAAATAGAAAAACTGAAACTGGAAGCAGCAAGACACAAGCAGTCAAATGTTTAGTCCTTTTCATTCTAGACAAGTCAGGCAAATGTTTATCCAGAGGAGAAATTGAGTATACCTATTAAGAGTTAAATGGTTTTATATGGGAGAAGATAGCAGGATTGGGAAAAGCTGACCAAACTTGTGCCAAGTGGAAAATGATGAAACAGAAAGGAAGCACAAGAAACTAAACACTGATTTTGGTTGCAGATCCTTAAGCAGAGCAGCCACCACACAGATTACATTCATTAAGCAGCAGAAAGTATTCCAAGAACTAAGCCAACATGGGAATGGAGAAAGGCTATTCTGACTATATGGATGACTGCAATTAGGGGTCAAGCTATGCAACATGGCCTGGAATTTACTGCAGAGAACTGGTAAAGGAATCAAAGTATTGGGAGCAAATGAGAGGGAAAAGGCCAAGAATGCATACGATTGGAGGCTAGAGACCGCTTCCCTACCAAAGAGGATATTGGAGTATAGACCGTACTGGGAGCTCTTAAGGGAAAGACTTGAGACAGATTCCCTCAGCCCTCTTAGTTGGGATACACTAGAAAGGATTGGAGAGAGATTAGATAAGTAATTCACAAAAAAATAAATAAAGATGCACATCTGGCTCAGAACCATGCAACAAAAATCTAGATTTACAGTTCTTCCTCAAGTGTTTGCATAGGTCATTTTACACTTCAAGCAGAATTTCAGGTAAATTGCACATTTTGGAGGTATGATGGGGAAGAGGTATTTGGGATGTTTTTTGGGAGTGTAATGAATTGGCAGATTTTAAAAGATTCTCTGCAGGCTATGTCAGAATTAGTGGGTGAGCAAACTGGTTTAACCAAAGAAATCAGAGCTTGATAACAGGATCTGAATTGCCTAGACATAGTAAGGCAGAGTAATTCTGGTGGCTGACAAAAACATTACTAAAAAAATCAAAGTCTAAACCAATAGTATTAGTTTTTTTTTTCTTTACTATATTCACGAAGTGAAATCTGTAGAAAAGGGTAGGAGCAAATTATGTAGAAAAAATGGAAACTGTGGGAATACATGCAGAATGTACTGAAGGTGGAATTGAATGAGCTATGTAATGTTAGATTGAAGACTGCACAGGAGATGTATGTTTGCAACTGAAAGTAAACCTGGCTGTCATTTATACAGATGTACAATTGCCTATATGACATGTGAATTTGAGAGGTTTGAAAAAAATCTAAGCAGTACTCTGCAAAACATTTGTCAGTAAACGGGGAAAGCGAGCTCTGGTATGTGAAATCTTCTCAAAACCAGCTAAAGAATCCAACCTTCCTGTAACTGGCATGACTGCACCTGCCACTGAACATGTAGTACACACATTTGGAGCAGGTTTGTCCTTGCTGTACTGCAAGGTCAACTGATTGTACAGACTCCTTACACCACACAGTTCTGCCTCATTTGGAAACAGGGGAAGATGCAACTGGAAACAAGGAGCTTAAATTCACAGGAACATCTTGGAGACTTGCAGGGACCAAAACTGCACAAGTTACTGAAGCATCGGAGACTATCCAGGTGCAACTAACCATAGGCAAAACTGCCTTACAGTTTGTAGCATGCTACAGACCACCCTCTCAAACTCAGGAACCCCACACAGC
This sequence comes from Protopterus annectens, assembly GCF_019279795.1. Lineage (NCBI taxonomy): Eukaryota > Metazoa > Chordata > Ceratodontiformes > Protopteridae > Protopterus > Protopterus annectens. Next base: position 844,871,686 of record NC_056741.1, on the reverse strand, counting down.
CTTCCTGAAGACACTGGAGAGTATGAATTTCTCTCCAAATACCATCATTTTGGGAGACTTCAACTACCCAAACAGACTGGGAACATTACTCAAGCCCCAACACCCTAGCCCAAAGGTTCCTAGAATTCATAAACTCAAATGCAATGGAACAACTGGTCACCATTCCCACAAGGAGACAATATACTAGACCGGATGATCAAACATGGGGACAAAATGCTCCACACCGGAAGTATATCCCTCTTCGGTAAGATCAGACCATAAATTAATCTCACTGGAAATCCACATCCCGCCCCCACCCCCTGCACAAAAGACCACAGTGAAGAACTTCTCAAAAGCAAACTTCACACTTCTTAAGACTGAAGTGGTATCCTTCAAGGCCCCTGGGCCAGTGGAAACCACAACCCACACTGCTGAACCCTTTGCAAATGCCTTCTATAGGCACCTTCAAGAATGCATGGATCATGCAATCCCAAATAAAACCAAGACCCATTCCCCCAAAGGCAGGCACCCGGTCTGGTGGACCCCAGCCATAAAAAACTTTACAACAGGAGGAGGAAGCTACTACATGACAGAGCAAAATCCCTAAAAGGGAAGGCATCTCTGATCAGTACTAGCAAAAAACTACAATCACTCAAAATCATCCAAGGCCAACTTTGAGAGAAAAATCGTAAAAGACACAAGAGACAATCACAAGGCCTTCTTTAGCTATGTTAGAAACCTGGGTGGAAATTCCCAGATATGCTCAGAGTTAGTCCAAAATGACAAAATACACTGAACCCACTGACATTGCCAACATTCTGGCAGACAGGTTCAGTGCAAATTTCTCCTCCCCCCTCCCCCCCAAAAGGAGAAATAACTATCCCAGCAGAGTGTAGCCTCCCTAACATCTCAGATGCCCAGGTGAGAGCCGCCCTCTCTAAAGCTAAAAACACAGCATCAATGGGACAGGATACCCGGGCTGTGTGCTACATGAACTCCAAGAGGAACTAAACCCACACACAAGGCTGCTGTTTAATCTTAGCCTTACTACAGGATACGTACCCAAAGAGTGGCGTACGGCAACAGTGGTCCCACTTCACAAAGGCGGTGCTTCTACGGACCCTGGAAATTACCGCCCCATAAGCTTGACTAGCCTGGTCTGCAAAGCTATGGAGAGGATCATTATGGAACTCAAAGACATTGGGGACCTACAGACATTGGATCCTACCCAATTTGGCTTTGTCAAGGGCAGATCCTGCCTTTTGAACTTGGTAGACGTTTTTGAAACAGTCACTAAGGCCATTGATGAGGGTAAGGCAGTTCACACAGCCTACCTTGACCTTGCAAAAGCCTTTGACACAATACCCCACTCGGGCATCATAGACAAACTCACCAGCTTAAATGTAAACCCATATGTCACAAGATGGGTTGCCAACTGGCTCAAGGACAGAACCCACAGGGTCAGAGTTGCTGGAGCTATGTCAGACTAAGCCAGTCACAAGCGGTATCCCACAGGGCTCAATCCTGGTACCCCTCTTGTTCGGCATTTATTTTTCCGAGGTACAGGCAAACACAGGAGGATTGTGGCTGACAGTTTGCAGATGACTGCAAACTGGGCACCATAATTGATACTCCAGCGGACACAAACATCCTTCAGAGAGGCCTCATAGAAACGGATAATTGGTGCCAGAGCCATGGCCTTAAGCTGAACGCCAAAAAATGCATAGTCATACCCTTTGGGAAAAACAAGGTACCGACAAATTACCACATAGGTGGTAATCCATTAAGTACGGAAGAGGTAATCAGGGACCTAGGTTGACAGTAACCTCTCATTTGACAATCACATTGCCAAAGTGGTTAGGAAGACCTTCTATATTGCCCACCTTATGAAGGGTTTCACATCTAGATCGAGAGGTCATTGTGCCCCTGTACTCTTCTCTCATCAGGCCAATGGAGTACAATGCCCCATTCGGGATGCATCTCACCCGACACCTGCAGCAGTTGGAAAGACCCCAAAAGTTCCTCACCAAGAGGATAAAGGGTCTTAAACATATGTCATATGCTGCCCGACTGAAAAAACTCCAGCTCTATTCAGTCGCATACCGCCTACTCAGAGGTGATCTGTGCCTGACTTACAAGGCCATGTCCAATCCAGAATTAATGGACATGCTCCACCTCAGAAAATCCAAATCCATCAGAGCCACGAGAACAAGAGACTTAAACCTCAACACAGAAATAAATAGGATGTGCTGGAGGGACAGATTCATAACCCAGAGGCTCCCTACACTCTGGAACAGAATCCCAGTCCATGTTAGGCAGAGCCCCTCACTGACTAAGAGAAATCTCGACGAGTGGATGGGAGATCATAGGTTTACCCTGGGGGTCATCTCTGCATCACTACTAGACAGAGGCACAGTAAACTAAACCCTAAAAGGGTGTAGTATTCTCATCCTAAGGGGTGGTGAAAGCCACACACACTCTGGCTAGGCTTATAAATGCCCTAGGGCAGATAGCCTAGTACGAACCTATGAACCTATAAAAAAAAAAGGTCAGGTCCAACACATGCATATACTTTGAAATTCTCTAATCCAGAAAGCAAAGTGCTTCAAATCAGCTTGTACAGTTAACTTTGCCCATCTAAGTTTGCTCAAGGAATTAAAGAAAATTCCAAAATGTGCAGAACTGCAGCTACAGCACGGAAAAACAGGTGGATACCCTACTGGCACATGCAGACAGGCCATACGTGCAGAAATGGAACTAATGTTAGACGCACAAGAACCACTTGTCACCCAAGTGGTTAAGTGAAGGGGACTTCCATTCCTTGGTTTTTACTTTCCAATCTGCCACCTAGACTGACTAGTGAGATGGGAGTGTTAGAAAAAGTAGACACTGTTACCAGAGACTGTATTACTTGTCTTATCTGTTCCTTCATATTATGATAAAGCCATCTGTCTTTTAGGCTGCACTGTGCAAAGGGGGCAACCTGCCACCTAGGCTGGCAAGCAAACTAAACAGCCTGACAGAAAGTGAATGAAATGCGTCTCGACTACAGTACTGGCTCGAGAATGAGTTAATGGTTCTAGAAATATGTACAAGAGACAATCTCCTAGAGACCAACATTTATAATGTTAAAACCAAACTTGACAGGAAACTAGTAAAATTTGTTGGTTATGACCAACTGTAGTGTACTGCAAATCCAGAATGGGGAGAAATGACAGCAGTTAAGATAGCAAAATCCTTTGAAACTAATTTAGGACTTTAGCCATACACTGTAGAGCTCATCGGGGTGTGATCAAGGCACCACCATTTCAAGGCATTGCCCATTAACCATGCTGCATGAATAGCTGTCCTTTATATAGGATTCCAGTGGGGAGGTACTATTTCCATCTCACTTTAGAGAACAGTGGTGTGGAAATGTAAGTAGACACTGTCCAAAGCCTAGCTGTGTCACGAGTGTGAAGCATGCTGCAAAGCAATTCAATCCCTAGATTCCCCAGATCTAGGAACACTGCTTATACTGAATCTGGAGGCAAGACACATTGAAGCAGCTGAGATTAGTGCAAGGCAGTGAGAAAGAAAAACAGGAATAGTAACTAAACGTATGGAAAAACTACATTAATGGACAGGACTTTATGCAAGAGGCACGTGGACAGTGGGAGTGAAAACCTAGCCCTGTCTACCAAAGCCTAGAGAGTTTCCACTACATAAAGAATGGGAGGACTATGCACTCATGAGCAAGCCAGCCTGACCAGAAATAGGAGAGGCTTGAATCCATTTTCAGGTAAAATGTTCTTTAAGTGTGCAAGGTCTACAGATCACCATTAAAACTCTCCTGACATATATAGCAAAGTTTTAGAAATTAACTTTTTCCTGCAAGGAAAAGTAAATGAAATCAGTGGTCAAGTAGCACCACTCCTCTGATGCTGGAATACCATGCTATGGTTCTATTCCCACTGCATGACTGGATTAATGTTTTAAAATTGCTGACCTAGTGTTAGGGGGTGCTGGTGCTGCACTGTTCAGACATTTAAAAAAAGTACAGTTGTGTACACATCATAAATGTAGATTCCAGAGTGTATTCACTGTTGCAGTCATTACATTTGGGTAATCTACTTGCAGGTTGCCCTCAGTCAGCCTGATCAACAAAGTCTTGGGTCCTGCATCGGTTGCTGTCCCTTCCAGGATGTCAGGGGTATAAAAAACATGCAGCAGACGCCATTACATCAGTTTTTCTTGCCCCAAAGTCAGGTGCCTCCCTAATGGGGAGCAAACAAACACAAAGGTATACCTAAACAAAATGAAAATACATCAAAAAGGCTTTTAAGCATAGTAAAGGAAAGTAGAGGTACAGCCAGAAGTTAGGGGGCTGAAGGGAGGGTAACCAAGACCGCAACAGTGAATACACCATCTACATTTATGTAGAGTGTACACAACTGTACTATGTTCTTCATGTTTCACTGTTGCAGTCATTACATTTGGGTAGATTCCCAAAGCTATGGTTGGGAGGAGTTTATATAGCATTAGGGCCAGCTATAAGGCCCTGCAAGACAGCAGTGGCAAAGCCAGCTCTGGATTTAGAAAAAATTGGCAAATGATAATGCTTTGTGAAAGTACGTACAGAACTCCAGGTAGCAGCTTCTAGGATGTCCCTGGTAGGAACACCTCTGAGAAAGGCTGCAAAGTAGATGCAGCCTTGGTGGAGTGAGATCTGATACCCTGGGGGATGGGTTTTCCATGGTGCTTGTAGCAGAAATGAATGCAATGGCTTATCCATTTAGAATGGATTTGTTTTGAAATGGCCTTCCCCTCTGCCCCTGCAGCAAATGCTACCAGATTTTCTTTGAGGTTTAGTCCTGTCCAAGTAGAATCTAACTTTTCTGTGCACATCCAAGGAATGCAGAATCAGTTCCCCTTTGTTCTGTGGATTGGGAAAGAAGGTTGGCAAATGAATGGACTGATTAAGAGCCACACTGGATACCACCTTGCGCATGAAGGATGGATTGGTCCTGAGTGACACCCTGTCTGCATGAAAGATGATGAAAGGCTCCACTGCCACATAAGGGCCAGTAATTCAGATATCCTTATAACTGAAGAGATTGCTAAAAGGGAAGCTGTTTTCCAAGAAAGAAATTTTAAGTCTGCAGTAGCAGCTGGCTTGAAAGGAAGTAGAGCGAGTTTCTCCAATACAAAGTTAAGGTCCCAGGCAGGGGTAGGTGCTCTACTGGGTGGTCTCAAATTTTTGGCCCCTCTGAGGTACTGTGAGCAGAGGATGAGAGAAGAGGGGAGGTTCTGTCACAATGAGCTGAAATGGCAGAGGTGTGGATTTTAATGGAGGAAAAAGACAGGCTCTTGTGAAGCATCTCAGTTAAGTATTTCAAAATCGGAGGTAAATTGGGCACTGCTGTGCTCATCCCTTGAGATGAGTTCCAGGCACAGAATCTCTTCCATTTTTCAGCATAAGATTTTCTAGTACTAGGCCTCCTTGCCTCCAAGGAGACATCCATCAGTTTGCTGAGGGATAAGGGTGAGTAAGTAATTAGCCAGGCTGCAAGGTTCAATGTTGGAAGCTGAGGGTGCAGAATCTGGTTCTCCTGCTGAGACAGCAGGGAAGGGGTCTGAGGCAGGTGCCATGGAGATAACTGCAACACTGCGCAGGAGGGGGTACCAGTGTTGGCACAGCCAGTCTGGAGCAATCAAAATCCGTCTTTGTTTGTCCTGTTTGACTTAGGTTTTTCCAGCTGAAGGACAGAGCATCCACTTCCAAGGCTTGTTTGTGGGGAGTCCTTGTGCAAACCTTGCCAAATTGGTAGTTCTGGGGGGAGGTAAATAGGTCTATGTCTGGGCTCCCCCATTCAGTTGTCAACATGTTGAAAATTTCCACTCGTGTGGGTCCATGAAGTTTCTGCTTAGTCCATCTGCCAGTGTATTTAATTTTCCCGGCAGGAATTGAGCTTGTAGGTGCACTTGGTAGCTCAAGGCTGTGTTCCACAATGCCATAGCTAGTCTTCAGAGGGGGGGTAGGAATGTGTACCCTCCTGCTAGTTTACGTACCACATAACCGTGGTGTCAGTCTTTCCCATTAGTTGTCCTGGAAGAATGTAGTCCTTGAAGGCTGTCAGAGCATTCTGTACAGCTAACATTTTTTGATTGATATGTAGGTGCATTTGACTTTGGTTCCATTTGCCCTGAATGCACTTCCCTGCCAGGTGAGCCCCCCATGCATAGACTTATGCATCTGTTAGGGCTTGGGCAGCAGAGGGTAGCGTGAATGTAGTCCCTTGTTTTGGTGACAGGCCTCTGCCCACCAGAGGAACTCTAGGTGTAGGCAAGGTATGATAGGAATCATTGTTTCTAGGCTGTGAGAATGTTGACTTCATAGGCTTTTTAGATACCACAACAGTTTCCTCATATGCAGTCTTACATATGGAATTAGAAGAATGCAGGCGGCCATGAAACCCAAGGCTTGCAGTATTTGTCTTGCAGATATAGCAGGGTTTTTGTGACCACTTGTTTGAAATAGGTTATCAAATGAATTTACTTTTCCTGGTGCGAGGTAAGCTACCTGGGAAGTTGTATTCAAGCTTGCTACCAGGAATGTAATTTGTTGACAGGGTACCAATTGTGATTTCTTTTCGTTTATGGTGTACCCCAGACAGAACCCTTTTTACAAATGCCAGATGATTCAAAAGTATGCCCTGGCTTTCTGCCAGAATTAGACAATCGTCCAGGTATGGGTAAATTGGAATACTTCTTTGCCTGCAAAAATGCAATAACTGGAGCCAGGCACTTTGTGAATACCCTGGGCGCAGTAGACAAGCCAATGGGCAGTGCAGAGAACTGATAGTGCGTGTAGCCTGCTTTGAAGCATAGGTATCTTCAAGACTCCCTGATGGGGTTGTGCAGGTATGCTTCTTTTAAATCTAGTGTCGCCAACCAGGAGTCTTTGCCTAGCATAGAAGTAATTGAAGAGTCAGCATCTTGAATTTTGGAATCTCCAGAAAGGGGTTTAGACAGGTCCAGGATTGGATGCCATGATTGGTCTTTTCTGGGTACCAGGGAAAGTCTTGAGTAGAAACCTCGTCCCTTTTCCAGTACCAGTTGAATAGCCCCCATGCTCGAGAAAGTACTTGTTTTTGAGCCTCTGCCCACTGGTTTGGGGGCAGGTCCGGCCACACATTTCATGTTGGCATATGGAAATTAAATCTGTATCCCTGGGACACTATTTAAAACCAATCTGTCCTGGGTTAGGAGTTCCCAGTTCTTTGTATGAAGAGCAATCCCCCCCCCCCCCAAAGGGACGGTCAGAAGTGCTTGGCAATTTTAAAAGGAAATCATTGAGACTGTTTACCATAGGGGGGTGTCTTGTTATTTCCAGATTTGGAAGTGGAGGCCCCCCACTGTTTAGTTCCAAGAGTCCCCTGGGACTGAAACCTGAGGTTTTTGCTGTCAGAGTTTGGCTCAAGACCTGGAAGGGACTGGAAAGGACCAATTCTTAGTAAGCCAGTGCCTACTAAATCTAGGAGGTTGCACTTGTAAAAAGTCTTTAACAGTTTGCATAGATTTAGCTTGATCTTCTATTTAAGAACTTAGCCTGGTTGCCAAACAGGCTGTCCTGATTTAAAGGAGGATCCAACAATTTAGCTTTAACATGATCAGGCAGACTGCTCCTTAAGCCAAGCATGCCTTTTAACCACCGACCCAGTAACAGCAGCCCTGCAAGAAGCATCTAAAGAATCAAAACCACATTGCAAAGTATGTTTTCCAACTTGTTCAGCAGAATGCATTAAGTCCTTTAAATCTTTTTCCACACAGTCAGGAATCATTTACTGTTTAAGCAGTCCAATGACATGTTGCTGATATTTAACGTATGAAATTGGCAGTTTAAAGCTCCGATTGCCAAGGTTGCTGAAGTATAAACCTTTTTACCCCATCTATCCAACGCCCTGGAGTCTATGAGAAAGGGTAGGATTTTTAGCAGCAGAAACCGTAATGCCCTTGGGCCCCTGAGAAATATAGTCTCTGGATCTGCAACAGGATTTTTGAAAATGAACATGTGGGACTCAGGAACCCTGTAGTATCTGTCAGGTTTACTAGGAGCAGGAGGCAGGGAATCAGGGGCCAAAGTAGATTCAGAGAAAACCTCAACAATGTCTAGTACAGGAGGTATAGACCAAGGCCTATGCTGAGGTAGAAGGAAATCCCCAAGTCTCTTTTTTGAATCAGAAAATTCCTGGCTTTCCCAGTTAAAATGCTCCCTTAAAATTATGTAAGGTTTCCCCAAAAGAAAAATCCTCAGGAGGGGAAGCAGAGGAAATAGAATCCTTTGCATCAGAATACTCATAAGTAGGCAAGGACAAATCCAGGTCAGAGGAGTCAGAAGAAACAGAATCTTGATCAGAAGATTCATAATCAAGCTCAGCCCTAGGCCTCTTGGGGGGGGGGGGGTCGACTACCCCTGATTATATCTTCAGCCATTTGTTTTTTAGGCATAGGGGCCTGAGCATGTGGCCTGGGCGTCAGTATTTTAGACTTGGATCGAGATTTAGGCCTTCGTAATGAAGGTGGCGTCTATTTAATATGCAAGTCTGAATACACCTTCAGAAGCCGGTGCCTGCACAGCGGCTCTGGACCCATCCAAGGTAGAGACATCTGCGGGTTCCATAGTCGAAGCATCTCGCAGCATACCGGACTCAGAATGGGTCTCAGTAGAGGCCTGCGAATCAGAAGTAGCAGGTATCAGGAGCTGTGAAAGTACCTCAGAGTACCGGTAAACTGGCGACTGGCTTAGAAGAGTAGCCGGCAGTTTTGAACCTCTGCGGCCAGTGAGTTTTTTTCAGAATCCTGGTAGTCGGATGGCTAACAGACATTTCTGGGTAATTAAACAGAGAACCGAAATATTTAGAGGCAAAACTATACCAACTGATAGTGCACTGATTAAATCAGGCACAAAACAGCAAGGTACATCATGGTCAGGGCCTAGAGCAAGGAATACAGTACGAATTAAAATATTTGAGGTATTTGCTTTCCACAAGTAATGCAGTTAGCTTTTACTGACATCTGTAAGGAGCAAGAAAGTTTCCCCAACGGGGTAACTTGGCTTTAAGTTGAAGACTGGTTCTGAAACTATAAAATGAAAATTTCAGGAGTTGGCAGACCGGCACTTGCGTACTGCTGCTACCACATGGCAAGAAAGACTGATGTAATGGTGTCAGCTGCATGTTTTATACCCCTGACAACATGGAAGGGACAGCAACTGACGCAGGACCCAAGACTTTGTTAATCAGGCCGACTGAGGGCAACATGCAAGCATTTTACCCAAATGTAATGACTGGTACAGTGAAACATGAACAGAGGTCTTGCCTGCTTGAGTTGGTGGTACTTAGTGGATATTAAAGACACCACAAAAAGTGAATTTCACCAGTGCCCTGGACAGATTTCCCCCCATAGAAACTGCTCAGGTCTCCTCTGGAATACCACTAGCTCAGTGCCTAATGTGACAGCAAAAGACAAAGTTGCTACAGCAAAAGACAAAGTTGCTACTTCTGATGTCAAGAGACCTTCAACACCCACTCTGTACTTCTTACCCTCATAACTGCTGCAAAAGTGTGTTACACCAGCTGGCTGTCACAACACTGCTGCAGATCAACTGGTTACTTAGCATTCCATATGCATGCCAGGAAACCCATGAGGACTGGCATCTAAAATTGAGAGCAGGTTCCAAAGGCAAAGGGGGAATATTAACCCCAAAACGTTTGCAGGCTCCAGAGACATTGTTGAACCAAATACCATGTTAGTAGTGGTTATTCCAGCTGTCAAACAAGAGCCAGTACCAAACTCTGCTATAGTGGTGGACACTGCTAAAGACCAACGGAAGCCTGCACCACACTAGCAGTCATTTGATGCAATACTGGTCTTTGCCAAACAGTAAACTGCTGTGCCTTGCAGTTCTTGAGTTATTTGCCCAGGCAGTCTACTCCAATGGAGCCACGTGACAGCACACTATCAAGTATTACTGGCCAAGAGCACCAGGCAAGGAAAGTGAGCAGAAAACAAGCAGGTGGCAGCATTTGATACCCCAACATATGCCATAACAGCCAATGACAAGAATGTGTAGGCGCAATTACATGCAGGCAGGCATGAGGATAAAAAGTAGCAGCCGAGAAATCCAGGTAGCAGCCAAATCTGCACTCAAGGTGGGTTCAGCTATTTCAGAGAGGGAGCCAGCAGCAGCAATAAGCTCGAATTTCAGGCACAGCTATCCAAGTGAGATGGGAATGCTCTGAAAAGTTGTCTATCAGAAGCAAACTAATATGAAGGCTGCCAAATATTCTGCATTTCTTTTAGAAAGGGAACTGGAGATCAGCTGCAGACAGCTACTCGTTGGGCACATCAGGCCAGTTTCATGATATTCTTTTTTCAATCAATATGGGAAGTACATGCAAGTTATTTTTTTAATCCAGAAACTACAAGACTGGTCAGCAGTATCAAAAGGTCAAAGTAAAAGCAGAGGCTGCTTTGGGGCTAGTGCTGTTATGAAACAGCTTCCTAAAAACAGTGAAGCTTAGGGCTTCTTGCTACCACAAGCAGAGAAGATAAAGGTACAACTCTGTTGCAGTACACTATGCTACCAAATACCATGAAACAGTGTCTGCTCTGAGGCAGTCACAAGTGCATGTGCAACATGGGATTCCCCCTCCAAGTGACAGCAGGGAGATTTTTATGCCATACCTGTTATCAGAGAGGTAAAGCAGTTAACTACCCCTACCAACTGTGGTAGTGGACAACTAACCAAACCCATGCCAACAGTCAGAACAGGTCAAGTGGAATATACCCCTATTCTCATCTTTTACAGAAGTACCCCAAGGATTCACACGCATTACCACAGCAGTTGCTTTATGGTCACAGGTCAAGGACACCTCCTATACTTAAATCCCATACAAGTGTTTAACTCCAGGACTGGATTTGGGAGCTCTTAGGGTTGGGTAAAACAGCATTACCACAAGCAAAATGCAAGAAAGGGTTTTAGACAAGTGGCTCAAACGCAAAGTTGGACAGAAGTTTCCTGTTCGCTGTGGTCAGCACTGGAAAATCCTCACCACTGAGAAAGTGAAGCCAGTTATGTTGTGGAGCTACCAAATAGGACGCAAAGACTCACAGTAAGGAGGCACTCCCATGCCCAGAACGGATGTCTTATAGCAGATGGCTAGGGCCAAGTATCAGACAACTACTGGCCACACTGCCAGGTATTGGATGCAAACAGAAAGGTCAGCATTGACCTATACTGAAGTACAAAGTCACCAAAATACCTTCCATTACCTATCCTTGAGCAATCTGCTCCGATTACAACACATTTGTGCAGTTAGATGCTTAAAGACAAAGGGGCCATTTCTTCAGAGAAAAAAAAGAGCATCCATTAGTGTACCTCAAAATTCAAAAGGAAAAGTTGACAGCTGTACAGTAAATGTTTTTGAATAAGGGATCTGAAAGCTTCAACCCTAGTTGTTGGGAAAAATTTACAAAGCAATACCTTAAATGTGGTTACACAGATTCAAAGGACAAAACGTTGAGCTTTATACGAAGACAAATATTGTAAGACTAGAGAGACTGGTCAGTGTAACAATGTGCCCCACAAGCTTCATTTTTTGGTTCAAAACTCACTTAAGAATTCACCTGTAATGCACAGCCTGCAAATGTCCAAGGACATACAACTACTTAGCTTTTTTTCACAACCAGTATGGACCTTAACCTAGTATGGTGGTGCACATTAATAAAAGTGAAATCAGTGATCAGTCCAAAATCAGACTTTGTCCAGAAACGTCAGTCTGGAATCTGAAGATGTTCTAAAAGCAGTTCATTGGCTTGTCTAAATTTAGCTCAGCTATATTGCACTGAGCTGCAAGCAATCTGAAGCTTTGGGTATGGCTCTGGCTTGGCATAAAAATGGCCTATACTAAATGCACTAATAAATGCACCAATTTCTCTAAAGAGATGTGAAGTCTTGCATCACTAGGCATTCTTGGGCTAAATGAAGGGGGAGACAGATGGTCAGCCTCCTCACACTGGACCCATTAGCCAGAGAAAAAGGTCAATGCTGAAACTAACTTATCTGATCTCCAGAATCATCAAATGTGCAATTAAATTACAACCCCCTAGTTTATAAAACACCTTCTGTTAGCTTTAAGGTGAATTTGTACACGTCAATAGCCAGTGTGCTAAAAAAAAGCAGACTATGCTAAAAATGCAGTAATACTACATTTAGCAAACAAACCCTCCAGCCATCTTTTAGTATAGAAAAAAACATCCCCTCTCCAAAATAAAGTTAAATCTTTGGACAAGTAGATCATACTGTAGTGGTGAGGAAATACTTAAATTAGAGATTTCCTCCACATCCAGTGTCAACCTTACCATCTTCAGGCCCATAACAGAAAATGGGCCCTTTGGGATGTACTTTACAAAACATATGCCTAAAAGACCAGAGCTATCAAGAGGCTGTAGGCGTAATCACTAGTGACCTACAGACACTTTAAGGGGTGAGCTGTGCCAAGTCTTCCAGGCCATTAGGGATCAGGCAGTCTAATACTGCATTTCTCTACAAAATTAGTAGTGTACACTAGAACCAGAATTCTGAACTTGAGCAAATTAAGCACAGTGGAGAGGAACTTGTCACATTACTCCTCTGGTAGAAACTGCTTCTCCAGAAGCATGTGACGAGATCTTCCTTAGAGATGTTTGGGCATTCACTGCTGTATTACTGGTCTACTGCTCCTTGAAAAATGAGGCACATTCTAAGAGTGGTTACTGGAAAGGCATAAACAAGCACTTTGCTCAGCTACCTTCTACATTGCATGAGACTAAGCAGTTGTCCACTGCCTGCTGTCCCTGTAAAATATAATGGTAGGTAGAGATACCTCATATTAGTTTAGGGGGTGTAAACACGAACAAATCAGAAGCCATGCGACACTTCTGCAACAGCTCCATATCTGGGCCACGCCCTCCTACAATTAGTAAAAGCAAACCCACTGCATTAACAAGTCTGCTGCTTTTTCAGTCTGACATTTACATATGCTTTGCCAGTGAGTTAACCACTGGCAGAAAGGTTTAATCTGGTTAAAGCCCTAGACAAATATCCCCTCCACATCAAAACAGCAACCCAGTTCAAAGGATTCAAAAGAAACCAATACTCTCATACCATAATAAGGGGAGACAAATGAAGCAGACATTCCTTTTGAATACAGAAAATGTACATGACCTGTCTGCTACCACATCAGGATAGAGTGATGCAAACATTTAAAATGGCTTCCTTCTTGGCAATATACAACCAACAGCACAAGGCACCCATCTGCCAAAACAGTCTGTTCACTTGTTTACAAAGTAATTCAGCAAATGCTTGCTACAGCAATACAACTCCACAACTGGTCTTAATGACTTATCATATCAAAATACAATAGCTCAAATAATTCAAGCAATATCACTTCAGCACAGACACCAAGGCATCTTCATTACCTGCACAGATGAACTAAGGTCACAGCTGCACTGCACACATTTATTCTGTTTGGTAGAATAAGATAATAAATACGGATGCGTAACATAACCTCACATGCCAGTCAAACCCCTGCCATCCCAGGCTGTGGTCAAATTTTGCCATGCATGTACTTTGACACCAACATTCATCAGTCTGCCATTACCTTATCTGGATAGAAGTCCTTGGGGGCTGACTGGATCTCAGCCATGAAGGGACTCATCTTTATGTCCTCACTGTTGCAAAGCACATGGACTGCATACTCTCCAGGTTCTGTTGGCCAATATCTCACATCACAAGACCCATCTCCTTTGTCATCGCACTCTATTTTTGCCTGTGATGGTCCCTCTACAGAGAAACCTACCAGATAAAACAAACAAGTCAACCATTTGAGTGTAGCATTAGTACACCATCTTGAATGCAATTTTCATTTCTGGTAGCATACATAATTCACTACACAAAATCTTCCATGCGACAGAGGACCCATGATGGCCAGTGTTCTTTTCCACACAGAAAGAATCTTAAATTAATGCAAATCCAAAGCACAAACATTTTACATGTAAACTATACTCAAGGAGCCACTCAAACATTGTACTTCCAGCCCCACTTCAGGTGTTTACAGTAAACAGCACAGAAAAATACCGCACAAAACCTGGAATATCAATATATGCAGGACAGGCACTATGGACACAAACAACTGAACAAGTCCAATCTGTATGCGCAAACATGTCCAGTAGAGGACAACCCACCTCTGCATACACTTCCAGGAAGCCTACAAGCACCGAAGCTGTACCACATGTATAAAACTGCTAGAAAAACTTCAAATGAAGCTTCTCAAAGCAGCAGACCTCAGTAAGCATACCTTCTCCGAACTAGCAATCTGCACCAGCCCAAAGCTTAGGCCATAAAAAAAACTCAACTTACAAAATTCTCCTCTCATTACAAGTTGCCTTTCTAGTAAGGCAATTAAAGGTTCAAGCTGCATGCGAGCACCCACATCCTATCAAAAACTCAATATCCCAAATCACAATACCTTAAAAGAGCAGAGTATTATTACCAAGTTCTAAATCATAACCATAAACATGGTCTTAATTTACTGATGCAGTGAGCAATTTGTTCCAGTACAGTTACAGCATATTCAATCTCTCCACCTCACAGTTAACTTGGACTGAAAGCAAAATTATCAGCCAAAAATGAACAGCATACAAAACAAACAGATTTAAGTGACAAACCATGTTAAACTATCCAGGCCAGCTACGCTAGCATTTAGTCCTCTGTCACATACCATCTCACAAGCATGTGCAACTTTAGGTCCACTGAAACACCTTCAAGATGAAACTTTAGAGACCTATGCTGAAAGCACAAGTCTAACCTCTAGCTATATTACCTTCCTTAACCAAGAGTTCCTTGCCAAGATTGTCATTCAGGCAACCTGGATTTTCCTGCAACAGTCCCAGACATGGGAAATTTCATGAAGTGAAGCCAAACATTGCTTCTACAAGTCTGCACATTCCCCTAGCTACGACAGTTTGGAAGGATGGTTGGAGATGCATACCTACCACTTGGCTGCACTCAGTCATGAATTTAGTCACATCATAAGGTAAAGAGAGCCCCCCCACTAAAAAAAAAAAAAAAAAAAAAAAAAAAAAAGCCAGCGTCTGCACTCACTTCAATGGCAGAGTTCTCCAAAATCCAGGCTCACCACTGCACCACAAACCCAGCAGTCTAACCCACTACAATCTAAATTTTATACAGAAAAGGTGACCACAATGAATGGTCAAACTCAATAGCCAATGCAGTCTACCAGTTCTGCTTTGCTATTTAAGGATCAATGTCCAGACACTGCAGTCATTTTTGCTGGGGTCAAGAATCCAAGGACAGTGAACTAGATGAGGCCATAGGAAGGGAAACCAAATTTGTCGAGGCCAGAAGGGTGCAATGAGGATTACTTTGCTTCTCAACCTGGCTGCTTTGAGGAAAGGCGGGATCAGAGAGAAAGGAGTAAAGTTATACAGGAGACCTGGGGGCCAATCGCAGAGCAGATCTTACTCCCCCCTAAGGGGGGAATCGGAGCAAAATTGCTTCTGCAATTGTTTTGGCAGAAAGCAAAAAAGTCACAGCAAGGTTGGTCCCAACAATGAACGATCCAACTTGGGATTGAGGAGACCACTTGTGGGTTCCTATTACGTTATCGAAGTTCTGAAACTTCGAACACCACAAGGTCAAACCCTTATGTTTGAAGGGTCAGAACTTTGATAACAGTAATAAAAAGACAAAATTGAAGTATTGCATGCAGGGGGGGCAAGCCCCCATGCACCCCCTCGCTCTTTAAAATATACCAACTCAGATCGCACTACAGTGCGGTAAAGGGAAATATTCTTGCCCCCATGCTTGCAACAGTTATGTAGGTTTTAGGGTTTATTTTTTTTACGTTCGAATTCTTGAAACTTCGAACATCTGAGTTCAATGTTCTCAGGTTCGAAATGAAGGATTCGACAACTTAATAGGAACCCACCACTTGGGAGGCATAGGAATGCTTCTGCTTAGTTTGTCCACCGTCACGTTTGAACTTCCTGGGATATGCATTGCTATCAGAAAGCAGTTGGAGGCAACTGCCCATTGCCACACCATATTATGGACACGTCTGATTGAACTGCAATCGTTCTTTGAGGTAAGGCACAGAAAAATGCTTGCAACTCTAGTAGTACTGCCCTCAAATTCAGAACGTAGATATGCAGGTTGGCCTCTATCAGGGAACCAAGTGCCTTGGACAGTTTCTCCAGAGAGTCCCCCCACATGGGAGGCATCTGTGGTCAATACAGCTTTTGGTTGGGAAAAGGGACAGAGGGGTGGCCCAAAATAATTTTCCATTCACCAGAATAGGTGGTTTCTGCAGCAACTTTATTAGTATGGGGTCGTTCATTGGGTGGGTTAGAAGGGACCATTGATTCACAAGATGCCATTGCAGTAATCACGTGAAATCCTCCTAATGGGACCAGAGTGATCGCTGCTGCCATGGACCCTAATACTTGGCGCGCTAGCAGGGCTGGTACTTTGAGCACAGGAGAGAATAGACTTGAGATCTTTTCTGTAGCCTGTGGGGAGGAAGAGGCCACACGTGCTGAGACTAGCTCCAATAAATTCCACATCCCAGAGAGGGTCAGTTGAGACTTTGTAAAGTTGACAGTGCTGCCCAGCTGCAGAACAAGTGCAGGGTGAATTCTGTTGCCTGAAACAAATGTCTGGTGAAGTGGTGATAGACCAATCTAGATATGGAAACACCCAGAATCCATGCAGTCCCAAGTGAGCTGTTACTCCGCCATACATTTGGTTAACACCTTGAGGGCTGGGGTGAAACCAAAGGGCAGCACCCTCAACCAAATGATTAGCTCCTAGCTGGAAGCAGAGAAACCTTCAAATGTTTGTCCATTTTTATGTCTAGAATAAACCCAATAGTTTTCCTCTAGAAAGTGAAGTACTGACTGAACTGTGACCATCTAGAATTTGGATGGGTGAACAAATTTGTTTAGAATTCCAAGATCCAGAATCCATCTCTAATCCCCAGTCTTTTGGTACTAAAAAGAACCTGGAGTAAAATCAGACTCCTATTTGTCTGGTGGAACTTTCTGGTGGAACTTCTTGGATGACACTTCTAGCAGCTTTTGCATTTCTAAGACCGCTTTGTTCCTCAAGTAGATCAGGCAGTCTTGTTTGGGTTCTTGGACAGAGTGAAGGGGATAAAGTAACCTCTAGAAATTAACACCCAGGCATCTGTGGTTACTTATGTAAATCTTCCCCATACTGCCTCAAGAGACAAGCAACTGGGTTTCATTTCAGGAGCACTGAGGGTTGGCCAAAGGATTCCCTGGAACCCTGGTTCTGTGGGCCAACTCTTCCCTCAGAGCAGAGGGGGGAGTTCCAATGAAGATGCGGTCAGAGGAGTAAGTCTGTACATGTCCTGGAAAGGCCTCTGGGACTTCTTGAACCACATCTTCCCACTCAGATCCTGAAATAGGCTTCTTGGGAAGCAGAAAAACTTGCCCCCTGCAAACAGTCTTTACATCTTTTTTACACATGGATATAGTTTCTTTAACTTTGGAGCTGAAGATTCATCAAATGGAGCATTGAAGACTTGAATGGCTCCGCAAACTCAGGTGCATTCCAAGAGTGTAACTGCAACACCCGAACCTGCTGACCTGAATCGCTTCT
The DNA here is from genome assembly GCF_019279795.1 of Protopterus annectens. NCBI lineage: Eukaryota > Metazoa > Chordata > Ceratodontiformes > Protopteridae > Protopterus > Protopterus annectens. The sequence goes on along the minus strand of NC_056741.1, from coordinate 844,853,979 downwards.
TTGGCTGCATGTGCAATTAGACTCTTGGATGAATGATACTTCAGGGTAGCTGGGAGGCCACTTGGACTCCCTCAGCTACTGCTCCTGCTAGGGTATCCCAACCACTCCTTCACCACATCCCTCTGAAGCCTACTAAAATGTGCTAAAACGTTAGGACCACCCAAAGGTAAAGGTTGATGTGTAAACTCACCTCCCAAATCTGTCACTCCCCCAACTCCCGGTTAGGGGGAATGAACAGTGGTACTTTCCTCAGCCAGTTGCTTTTTAGTGGCAGCTGCCACAAAGGCATCCACTGCCAAGCCTTTCGCCCAGTACAGATCATCTTCAGGAGCGGAAAGTATTACCTGGTCTCTGGGGAATCCGCTCCATCAAAATCAGGGGCATCCCAAGCCCACTGAGCAATCAATTTAATGATACTCAGCGGGAGGTGTCAGCCAGGAAGCAGATGAGCAAGCTCCAAAGGTTTGCAAGTAGACTCCAAAGAGATTGGGTCTTTGCTCTTAGTCACTCCTCTGTTTAAGGATCTCCAAAGGAGACATCTAGGATTGACAGAGGGGGAGCCCACCCCCTCATCAAAATCTTGTGTCCTCGGTGAGGGACTCTTCAGGGGAGTCCAGGTATTTCCTCTTACAATTTCTTCAAAGGAGACTCTTCAGTGGGAATACCCGAAGAGGACTTGGGAAAAGGGGTGACCCTTAGTCAGTAAAGGTCTTGCATCCTTGGAGCTCGCTGCCCAGGTACAGAGGTTGGTTGTAGCTGTGGGTAAGCAGGGGTCAAGGGGAAGAGAAACTTGAAACCAGTCACACTCCACCCATAGACACCCACCTAAGCCAAAGCTGAGGAAGGGCCCACAGCCGGTGCAGCCCAAAGCAGCAAGGTCAGCTCTGAACAAACCGGAGTCCACTCAAACCCTCCAGACCCAATGGTGAAGGCACAATCCAGAGAACCCATTGGTTCTGAAGGCATGGAGAGCCATGCCTGGAACTGAAGACAAGGAAGTTATCAGCAATGAGGCCATAGGAGTCTATGGTTGGAGCAGACCCCTCTAAAGCCTGTGAAGAGGTCGGGAGTATATGTGGGGGTACTCAGAATTCCCCTGCACCAGGAGGAGGGGGCTGAGATGGGTTAAGACCCCTAGCTGTCAGAAGCTGATCCAACCTCAACTTGAGAAAGACTCCTGGTGGAGTGAACAGACAACCCTGAGGGGGATTCAGGTCCCTCTAAAAAGGGACTAGAAAGATGACCCAGAAAGGGGTCAGCTGGAGGATATGTACTTCTGGGTGGTCTTTGGCAGAAGGTAGGGGCTGCAGGAGACATCTGTACAGATGTGGTAACTAAAATAGTCCATGCCAACACTGAAGTACTTATTGAAGTTTGTGCTGTGGTCAGCGTCGATAGCACCAAGGTGGAAGTCCGTGTCAAGAACTAGTGCGTTCTGAAATTTTCAGAACCTTAGATTTCTGTTAAGGGGAACTAGCTGAGTTTTTTTTTTTTTTTATATAAATGTCTGCACCGAACGAGTTTTTACACCAGAGGAGGCTGGTCAGCCTTTGACAATGCTTCCTCAAAATGGGATTTTAAGCCCTTTAAGCATTGACTTCTACATTCTACCAGGGCTCCATTACTGAAGCCCTAGTAGACAGCACTCTAGATCAAGGTGAGAGATGTACAATTAAACATTTTTCATGACCTGAGTTCAGTATTTTTGCCACAATTTTGGCACAGTTTAAAACCGGTGGTAGATTTTGATCTACCATTACAGGCAGAAAAGGGAAAGATCAAGAAAGAGAAAGTTGGGAAACAAGTCAAAAACAGAGAAGAATCCTACCAACAATAGGAGAAACTAATGGAGAGAGAATGGAAACTACCAGCTATGGTAGGGAAGTACCAAAGGTTACAGATTAAAGATGACGAAACAACCTTGTCTACCCTTTTCCCCTTCATAGAAGTCAAAAAACACTACGTAGACAAAGATAGGTCAAGAAAAGGTTAGAAAATTGTAATAAAATTTGTAAAAATGTAATAGTCGGCTGACATGTCTTTTCTACAAGAGCGGCAAACAAGGTCAGAGGTAATTTAGAGCAGCATTATGGGTAGACTACTGGCTCAAGAGTTTTTTGGCTGGTGCGAGCTCTACAATGGCTGGATCAGTTCTGAGGATAGGAACCGTAACCCAATGAATAGACTGAGACTGAAAATGTTATGCCCAACCTACTCTGATCTCAACATGCTCCAAGCTTAGTTACCATCAATATGAACCTTATTTGGTCACTTACCCAGTTTGTATTTCACACTGCCAGTCTAATAGACCACAGCAAATAGATGGCCTAGGTTAGGCACTCCTAGGACAGCCATTTAGGTTAAAAGCATCCTAAACAGTTAATAGAACACACCACTTTGTCCTACGATCTCTCTCAACTGAAGCCCCTTGAAATGTTAAATTAGAATTGCACAGCTGCACTGTTGAGCTACTTTTCTTCAGCTACTGTCCACTTGTTGGTTTGCATTCTAAACCATCTGTTCTACTTATTTAAAACCACATACCAAAGCTGTTAGGCAACAAAATGGAACAGTACCTAGTGTGCCTACGTCATCTCCAATAGCTTCCACCACAAAATCTGCAGACTTTCCAACTACTCCTCCTTCCAGTCCAGGTCCCCATGCTCGTACTTTCTGTGGTCCTGCTTCTGAGCCAACCTTTACTTCAAATGGACTACAGAGAAAGAAAAGATTACTGGTCTGCAAATCAAGCAGGGTATTGTGCAACATACTGTTACAGAAATGAAGCATTTGCAATACTTCATTCCTCCAAAGTGCACCTTGCTGTCTCAGGTTTCCTTGGTTTGATGCAGTTAACTGACATGCACATTACATTTTTAAAAAACTTAGTTTGCTGCAAAATGCTTTATATCCTACACATTTAGAGCACGAGACCTCAGTGGACTAAAGATCTTCAATATACAGTACACCTACTGGACTTGTTCCAAAAGCCAAAATGTCAAGTCTAGAAGTCCCAAGTTAATTAGTGCAGTTCAAAAAGGAACTCACCTTCTAGGAATGCTTTGTCCTCCCCATGTTATTGTGACCACATAGTTGCCAGGTGTGCTAGGATAGTATTCAAAGCCGTAAACTCCATCACCCAAGTCCTTCTGCTTGACACGTTCTTCTAAACCCTCTGCATAGAGGAGAAAACTCCATTAAAACATGTACCAAAGACTTGATTAGATATCAAAAACCTGCTAGTCCTACAAAAAAGATACTTTCACTCCCTGCCTGAGCTCAAAAAAATACATTTTAGAACCAAAACAGCAAGATAGTGTAGGGCATTTAAGCTTCTAGAAATTAAAGACAAACTGCCATTTGGTAACCAAGACGAAACACCCAAGAGAAGATAAATGCCTGTATAAACAAGTGCGGCAAAATTCAAAGCATCATAATACAATTGCATACAAAAAAGTTCCAAACTTACTCCCATATATTACATTCCTGGAACTCTGGCCTACATAAAGCCACTGCAGTGCTGCCACCAGCCCCAGACTCGGGAAGTAATGAACAGCCTCACAAAGCCCTCTCAGGGAAGGAGCAAGATAAACATCCAAGGCAAAATGGTCAGTCAATCTCATTAGAAGCCAGTAAAGCAGGAAATGTGCAACTGTTTGGTAAAGTATGTGTGGGGGATTTGACTGTGCATTGTAAGAATGTTCTTAACGAACGCCAATGGCACAGCACTCCATATACTTGCATGGATAAAGCCAGCCCATAAAAGACCAATACACCAGCTCACTGCAAAACCAGACAGCTACAGTACACATGGTGCCAACTGTTTCACCATCCTCCACTCCAAATGTCATCTGGCACCAAAGCCTGCATAAGCCATGAAGTTTTTCCACATGAAAAGGCTGTATCAAATGAATAGATTAGGAAATCTAAAGCAGAGTACCAATAAATCAGATTAACTACTGGACAGGAGACTTGCCAGCAGTGGCTGGCAGACCTCAGTTAGCAGCAGTTTAAAAAGGCAAAGTGCTAGCATGTCACCAATTTATGGTGTGTGCACTTGTCAAATGCCCAACCTACATCGGAGATGTACAGTAAAGGAGAACAGCCTGCAAACCAGCAAGACGCTGCTCCTTCCAGATAACCAGCCTCCTTCCTAATCAGCTATATGGCTGGATTGCAGCTTCAAAGTAATTTGACAGAACAGTCTGCAGAAAATATTAAATGATGCACTAATGTCAAGCCAGTTATCTACCCAAGGAAGGAGGTTTTTAGTGAAAAGCCTATCTAAAGCCAGGACTAAACCCAAACTGCAATTCACCACCATGGATGAAACTACTTCAACTTTTGCTAAAAATTTCAAAGAAACAAACTAGAACACAGAAATATGCCCAATGCACCTTGCCCAGTTGAACATAGGGAAAGAATGCACAAGGGTGCCCCACTGTTGAAAACTAACATATCTTCAACAAAAAAGTATTGAACAATGGCGTGTTCTTGTCCCCTATAAAAAAGCAGCATCTTTTCTGCTAGTCCCTGGTATATAGCCACTGTCCAAATCACTAGCTATGACCAGAATACAATTGACCAGTTTGAATTCCCATTCCTAAGCTTAGGTGGGGAATGTCTTCACCTACAGCTGACCGAGAGACCCAGAGACCCACTTTCCTAGGACTGTGAAGAATTATTCAGCGAAGAGCAACACTGAAGTCCATGAGGGCATGTTTCTGACACCGCTACTGCAATACCAAAATGGGTTCACAATGGTTCCAAGGAATTAAAAGCATACTTCAGACTTTCCACTTCCTCTGCCAAAGCTACAAATACCTGGGCAGTGTTAGGCCAAAAGCATCCAAGGTTTGGGGAGAAGACACTTTGCCAATATTGGCAGTTTCGTTTAAATGCTCCCTAATGAAGAGTATCCTGCTAAAAACTTCAGCCTCGAAGAATACAGCAACCCAACCACAACCATACAAAGGTTGAAGTCCACAAACCTTAAAAGACTTGAAAGTAGCCTGCTAGCAGCACAAGCTCTTGGTTAGACCGATATGCCACATATTTACACTGTGCATAAGACACGCAGAAAAGCCTTCCCACACCTTTGAGTAATGGAATATTAGAAAGCTTGCTTCGTGGTCTGTAAAGTCTAGCCCAGTCTCAAGAATGCGGACCAGATAATTAGAGCTGTTAAAGCCTTTTGAGGGAATTGAGACATGCACAGCTAGGCAAGGTAAATGTTCGGAGTGCACGCCAAGAACCCACCCCACAGATTAGTTCCAACAAGTACTGACTGTGCTGCCAGCAACACTATATACCTTCTGTAAGTGGTGATGGGCGCACCCAGAGGCGGCATGACTGCCCAGCACTTTTGTAGTCCATCCTGCAACGGCTTCATAGGCAGAGTAGTACTTTAATGATTAAGACCATTTGGGGTAGTTTTTTGGGGGGCAGCTTTCACCATATATTGGAAAAAGTAACTCAAGGAGCCACAGACCCAGGAAAAATCATCCAGACAGGTTTGACTTTCCTACCAGAGGCATACCAATGCCTGTTAAGACCACAGAATCTGCAGTAAAACATATAGCACATTAAATGAAGGGCCACTAATTGGGCATCACCTGAACGTAGAAGTTCTTAGTTCTCACCACCCGGCCAAAAAAAAAAAAAAAAAAAAATCAGGGCAGACCGATGAAAGTCCCAATGTACCAACAAACAGATCCCCCAGCCTATACAGAACATTAAAAGCTACTTTCCCCACTTGAAGTGGTTCTCTTGTACCTTGGCTGTACAAAAGCTAAAGGTGAAATTAGGTGCAATGTCAAGTTGCATGCTTCCAAGTCATTTCTGTTGAAGAAAATGCCTGGGACTCCCCAAATACAGACTCAACCATTTCTAGCATGAAGATAAATTAGTAACTTTGTCTACCATAACGAGTTGGCAAAAGACACTTTGGGATTGGATGCAGGGAGCTCCAGAAGAAATGAAAGTACTTTAAGTTTTGATATGGGGTGGCCCATTTCATTTCACAATGAAGTCTGACAGGTAGAATGACAAAACCTTTCCCAAATGCAAATAGTGGCATATTCCAAAAAAGCAGTCAAGCTCTACCACAAACAAAAATCTATGTTATATAGACCCCATGTAATTGCAGCTATTCAAATCAGTGTTGCAATATTTAGTCGTGGACTTCCTACAAGCCTCAGCATCCCTCAGCCAGTAGATTCCTTAGACAGTGGTGTCAAGTGTAATCAGCCAGCACCATCTCCAGGTCTTTGTCCAATGTACTGTTAAGATATTCCCCAGGCAAAGTACAACCTACACCATTAACCCTACTGATAGCAACACTCGAGGAAACCAGGTGTGTAGGGAGAAGATGTAATGTACAACACTGATCTGACATCAGTAACTGTTAGTGGTCTACACAACTAATCAGTGTTAATCTTAGTGGTGCTGCAGTCTTGGAAAGACTCCTAAAAGACAAGTTACTGTAGTGTCTAGACAGTCCAAGCTCAGGACACCAGGTTCTCCAGGAAGGCAGAGGCAAACCTGGTTCTGGCTATCACTCCATCCCCACATTTAGTAAATTTACAGACCACCAAGGAGCTGCTTTCAAGATTGACTGGACCAGTGCCAAGGTGAGACTCTTCACATTAGTTTTAGAGCACAAAGCAGGGACATGGATAGGCAGGCTGAAATATGTAATGTACACCAACAGTATTCCAGTACCTGCTCGGTTCTCAAGTTTTGCAATAGAAATATGAACTCTGCTTTGCTAAACATTTCCGCCAGGTTTTCTAGCCTTTTCACAGGATGTGCAAGCAATTAGGTTTGGCTATTGATTATAACCTGGCAATCATACAAGCTTCTCTGGGTGAATGTCAGGTTGGGATGGATGACAGACCCCTTGCTCTGTAACAGGTCCAAGAGTGAGGTAGTTGAGACTTCTTGCCCTGTTATTTCTGTACGGGGGGGTAGAAATGAGCAAGTACCATCCTTTGTATTCCTTGCCTTCCTCAATACCCTGGAGATAAGGGGTATTGGTAGGAATGCCTCAAGAAAGCACACTGTCCAGTTGACAAGTCTTTTCCACACCCTCTTTTGGGGGTCAAATTGCCAATCTGCTTGTTTTGATAGGGAAATGGGTACATCTGATACCCCATATGTGCCAGGTACAAAAACATTTTAGGCATCCATTCATTGGTGTTAGAGGAATCTGTTCAGATGGCCAAGAAGTTGTCCTGATCTAGAATATAAAATAGTAAAAGTCCACATTTGAGCCACTAGCCACAGTGCCACTGCAAATCTGCAGAGGTAGTAGGAATAAGTGCCCTCTTGCTTATCTACACCACAGTAGTAGATACCACTATTATTGCTCCTGAAAATAACTCAAAAGAACAGAAAGACATTTCCTTCATGTTGATGCCCAGTGCTGCCAGCCCCATGGGGATAGAATTGAGTTAAGCCAGTGTTTCTGCAATTTTGAAACTGGCTCCTGGATTGGTTTCCCTTTCCCACCACAGGATCTCTTTTCTGACACAGACCGCCATTTAAGGATTGCTATGGTTAGGACCAGCATTTTAGGAACCAGTGCATTTTAATACATAAATTTAGAGAACACTGTAGTTTCATGTGGAATTTTGCCAGCTGACCATTGGGGATACAGCAGGCCATGTATCCCAGTAGCCTCAAAATTCCCTTACTGTAGGAAAAGCCAACTATGTATATGCAGTAGGTATTCAGATAGGAACCAAATTGTCCTTTGTAAAGGACATTTTATTGGGACAATCTAGGTATGCCCCCAGAAAAGTAACCCTGATGCTGGGCATCTGCTTGACTTCAGGGCACTCAGGGTTATGTCCATTTGAAAGCAATCCATGGTGACTTCCATAGTTAAAGTTCCGTTGGGCATGCTACAAGAAAATCAAGCCATCTTTTAGACATAGGCAGATAATGACGCCCTGGGCTCTTCAAAAGAGAATTACTGGTGCCAAGGCATTTGTTAGCTACTCTGGGTGCAGCAGATAATACACAGAACGACTTGTGGGATCCTCCTACCTAAATATAGGCGTCTCCTATACTCATGAAAGACAGGAACATGAAGGCGCGTGTCCTTCAGACCATCCAGAATCCGCATCCAAGCTTCAGAAAGAAAAAAAGATGACCAAGGTTAACATTCTGCATTTGGATTTTGCTACTACCAAAATTGGTCTTGAAAGATCCATTATGGGTCTCTAGGTGCCCTTCACACCAAGATGCATGAATAAAACATTGCAGGACTCTTCTGGCAGAATTGGTTAACTGGAACCCTGGTGCAAGAGTGCCTTTAAGGGTTAAAAAATACAAAAACGTTTAGATGACTGGGTGCCTAGGAAGGGTAAAGTTTTCCAAAACTTGTGGCCGTAACCTTTTACTTTTAAGTACCAGTGTGTGCAGAATAAATCTGTTCAATAGCAACCAAGCCCCCCCCCCCCATAAAGGGGGTGGGATTTGAGGAATGGGAGGTGTGGAACAGCCACAGCTACCTAACCAGAGGCTGGCTCCATGAAACCTCCAGGTCTTAGTTTGCTACTTTGATACCTAGGCCTTTTCCACTTTTGGGCTTTACCTTTTCCTGTGCAAGAGTAAATGGCCAGAACTTTACCCATCACCTAGATTTGAGAAAGTACTAAAGTCTGACTTGATTGGTTTCCCCCTTAAGTTCAGTCCAAGACCCTCACCATCAGTCCAAGACACCATCTAAAAGAAGCCCAAACTCCTAGTCAACTTCAGTATTAAGGAGCTCTGCTTGGACATGGTTCAACAGGGGTATCCACAGCCCGGCACATCTCCTTGCAACCGAAACCACTGCAGCCACCCAGCATAATTTATCCAATGCATCACAGCTATAATTTTAGCAAATGCCTTGATACCTTGAAGTCTACAGAATTAAAGGCTTTTTGCTTGTATCCCCTCTGCCTTATTGTTTGTTCCCTTAAAGGAACAGTTTGAGCATATGGAACTGGCAGATCAGCGCTCTGTGGGAGGGGGTTGAGGTGCCGATCCCATCCAACACTGACCACAAATTAAGCCTAGTTAACTCATTTGCCAAATGAGTTAGCAGGCCTAGAGGACCCTTGGTACACTCCCAAGACACTACAGCTGGGTCTGCCACCAGGATCTTGGATATGCCTGTGGGACTCCACTCTACAGAAGCTATCAGGCTTCCTGGGAACGGGGGGGGGGGGGCATACTGTATTCATATTAGCACACACATTATCCAAGACATCCTGGACTGTAAACAGACAGGGGTCTACCAGCAGGTAAGCTCAGCTACCTTTTAAAATTGGCTTGAGAATAGGAAAATTCAACACCCAAATAAAAATGATTCCGTGATCCTACAAAAGGACATCCCAAAAAGCAAGTCCTCAAGAGGACAGGCAGAGGACGAGGTGTCTTCAGAATTGGAAGGCATTCCTCTGAGGGGAGCTGCTTTGCATAGCCAAATTCGTCCACATGTCCTGACTGAATAATTTGTGCCTCCCAGGAGAGGGTCTCCTCTTTGGAAAGCCCTGGCACAAGTTCCTTTTCTAAGATGGGAAGTCTTCCTCCAGTCTGACTAGGTCCTGTCGAGACCTGGGCAGCGTATCTGGACAGCTTTGGTTGGGGCAAGCCTACCACCCACTTAAAGTTAGCGGACCTGGGCAGGCAACCAAGCCTTCAAAACTGGATCCATATCATTCCCTCTTGCACAACCAAGGGATTTCTGCCCTCACTAGAGAGATCACAAGCAGTGCCACTGCCAGTTTGGTAGCTTTGGACCCAAAACTTCGTCTGGATGCTCATGAGGACTTTGATTGGACCTCTCATGGCCACTTCTGGAGTAGACATGCTAGAGGACTAGCTCAACAGGTATTGGACCTGGGGGCTGCAAAGGCACATCTACATAGTCACTCCCAACATGCCTCAATGTCCCCAGCCTTCTGCACATACTGCAAGCATTGCTTCTTTGGGATGACCAGCAGACTGGTAAATGCCAGTGTGCAAAAATCAAATTCTACACAACTTAGAACCATTAAGTGTATGGCCAAATGCCCCATCCTTAAACCAAACACAAAATGGGCAATTAGGCATAGTGTTCTGGCCAAAACAGGACAATAAAAGCACAAGTCTTGGTGAGGGACTGACACTAACAGCCAGTACAAAGAGTACTTGACATTCAATCTGCCTGAAACCGATTCAGCCAAGGACAAGACAGTGTGAACAGACACCAAGGAAGGACCACGATTGTGCTAGATAACCCTTGATACCATAGATGTCAAACAAGTGCTTCTGCTAGCTGATTGATACTAAGACTTGCACTGGCTGGCCACAGGCCTCTTTAAAGCAGAAGTCCAATGACTGCACAACATTTTACTAGAATTAAACATCTACAAGGCTAGGTTCTTGCACAGGTTACATCCCAGGCAATCATGTGCCTAATAAAAACGCTGCCATCCTCTGGAAGCATTCAGTAATCAACCAAAGATTCTAACACAATGGCAATTGGGGGGGGGGGGGGATCAATAGCATACTTCATTAAAGTTAAACTCTTAATCCTCTGGCAAGGCATTAGAGACTCTAGGGGTAATACCTTGTAAAGTTAACATTGCCTCCAACACAATGAACTAGGAAGGTGCAATGTCCTACACCTTTTACTAGTATATTGCAAGTAAAGACTAGCCTAACCTCTTAGAACAGAACTTTGGAAGTGTATTGAGATGAGCTCAGCTTTTTCCATTTATCCAAAGTGACCTGTAAAAAATCTGCCTGTCAGTGTCCTGACCACCATTCAGAGCTAGTTTCACAGAAACAGTTAAAGTAGATCTTAACTTCCTTTCCTGTAAAATGCTGGAATGCAAATCTAGTACTTCTGAAATCTAAACTTACATTGCTTCCTGCTCTTTACAAGAGTCAATGCAGGCCATAAATGGCCTTGTACATGAATTGAACACATCCAAGAGAGTGGTGTCCCACAAAGTGCGAGGCCAGATACATTTCACATTTATGGAAGGCTGGGGATATGGCCATTCAGATGAGGAAATCCAGTAACTGTCTGCGGCAGACATTCTCTTCTATGCCTTGTGTTCAGGGCAACATGATGCAACAGATATCTGAACCTCAATAAGCTCACTCTCAAATGTCTCAAGACAATGGAACTGCAAACCCTTCCCTTCAGGCAATACAAAAAAAAAAAAAAAAAAAAAAGTTGGGAAGGTTAAGGATGCCTCTTCAGATGCTAATCTTCCTCGGCAATGACCAAATGCCCATTTCTTCACCCTACACTTGCTTTGAAAAGTTTTTATAAACATAGGAAACCAATCAGTACCACTACAAAGTCTGGCAGAAATCTGTCAAAGCACTCACTTGGTCCCTTCACTGTAACTTTCAGTTCTCCACTGCCAGCTCCATTTGTATAGACTTTGAAGTCTGCTGTCTCCTTTGCTCGCACTCCTTTTGCTTGCAGACCACGTCCCACAGCACGACAAGCATTGGGGTTGCAAGCTGTAAGAAATTAGTGTCAAGACATTCAGTATATGGTCAAAAGCAACACCATACAATGCTAAACAAAAATGAGCAAAGCACAGTGCTACAGAATTTACCACAAGTGTCCTAAGCCTGAAACTATTAGCATAGCCAAATCTATAACTAGGCGCACATTGACAAGTTCACATTGCTACTGCATGTAAAAATCTAATGCAGCAACAACTCAGTACAGGGGGATTGTAAATATGGTCATAACTGGCTTAAGCAAAAAAAGTACAAGAATTTATTCAACCCTACCCAAAATGACAGACCACCTGCTGTCCTCTTCCGAGGAGGGAATCTGCTCAAGGCAAAAGATCTTCTCTTCAGTGGAATTTGCCAGAGATCTTCAGGATAGGCCACCACTTCCTTCAGGAGGTCCACTCCTGCTTCCAGCTTAGCTTCTTCCCTAGGATTTTAAACTGCAAGGTGCCTATGCACCATATGTTCACAAATTCCATGCATTACTACCCAAAGCAATAGTGCACCAAGCAGGGACACACTAAGGATGCCCAATCATGTTATGAACTCTCGAATCCACTCGTGATTCTGCAAACGTTGGCCCCATAATCCTTCCAACCATTTTCTCACCCATCACCCCTTTGTTCCACCCCACTTCAGTTGCTTACATCTCCTGGCCCCCTGTATGGGAGCCAATCTGGTTGAGAATGATGTGCCTTCTCATTGTCATTTCCGAAATCACTGCTCCCACCCTCCCATATTAGCAACTATAATGGATAGGTGCCAATATTCCCCATATTATCTGGTATGGTGTCAGGGCTTCACCCTTCTGAACAGAAGGGCCCTTACTACAGGATTAAGGAAAGCTACAAGGTAAACATATTGGGGCACAAACCTGTGCAGTAAACATGCCGTTTTTCAGCACTTACTCTGCATTACTTGCATACTTCCAGCCTTACATAAACCTCCAAGATGCAAGCATACCCCCCCCCCCCCCAGAGTAGTAATCCAGTGTAGTCCTAACTTTTCAGGAAAGGTTACACGCCATAATTACCTACTGGCTCTAGATGTTTCATGTAGTGGCAGAACATTTACTAGCTCTTTACATAAATTACACTCATACACTTTAGCTGCCACTTTCACACTGAAGCCATTTAACTAAAAGTGATGCGGTTAATTAAAATGCCTTTCCAATGCACAACACTTAGTAACAGATACTGGTGCAGCTTAAAGTCATGAAGTAGAACTGGCAACATTTAAATTCAGTTAGTTTCAAGCAAAAGCTTTAGCTCCACCATCTAGAAAATACAAGGTAAACAAGTTTAACTTCAGCATATGAAGTGCATTCCAAACCAAGCTTGCTCATGCAAAACACTCAAAAGGTCAGCATCTTTTCAATACCAGAAAAGTCAGAAGTAGCAGAGGCAGAGTACGAAGCGATCTTGAGGATTCAAGTGGGATGGTGTGGCCCACCCTTCTAAAGCCAAAGTTAAAGGAAAACTGCAAAGGAAAATCAGAAGCAGCAAGATTTAAGCAGAAACTGGAAAAGTGCAAAGGAGAAAATTAGCACAACAGAAAGTCATTGCATAACACTACAGGTCTGACTCAAACTTAAAGCCTGACTAGTACACAAAATATGTAAACACTTAACAGTACATGCCAAGAGCTTTGACATCTTTACAGGAAGAGTTGGGCTGTTGTAACCCACAAGGTATGAATAGCACATCATAACTTAGTCAAGTCATTCTTTCCAGACAATACAAAACTGAAAGCAACTGGTTGGTTACCCAGCAAAATCTCAGTTCAGCAAAAAATGCTCTACTCAATGTGAAAAATCACAGCAACCCTATCAGCACAGTAGGGATCATAAGTGTTAAACAGGTTTTCTACAGAGTCTTAACAGAAATCCTGCACAGGCCCCACAAGTCCCATAAGGATTCTAGCAATGAAACTGGTGGCTGAACCAAGCAAAACAATCCAGTGCCTGTATTACTAGTTTGAGTATAGTAGTTATGCAAGCCAAACATTTTAGCAAAAAGATTTTAGCCAAAAGTGTTCATGAAATAAGCAACTGAACTTCAGATCTAGGCTGAAATACTAAATCAGATTACTTTAACAAGCTTCAAAGATGTACCTCAATTCAGCAGGAAACTACAACCACTTCCTACAGTTAAACATAATCATGCATTAACAGGCATGTCTGTGCCCTTACACTCCAGGGGGGTGACCTGAAAGCTATTTTCTATCAGCACAGAAACAGTGCTCCAAGTACTTGCGTATGAAATGGATTAAAGCCATGCATAGACCAGAGCTACAAGGCCTGATGATCATGCAAGTGCAGCAAAAATGGCTACTGATAAGCAGAGGTTTACATGCAACTTTTTTTTGCTGACCTAGGAAAAGCACCAATCCAGACAAACTGGGTCTACTACCTTACTGTAATGGTAAAGGTTCAGATAATCCACACCAAGAAATAAACTGCTTAAAACTACTTTGGTTTTCTACGCAAAGGATTATTTGGCTGTGGCCTTAACAGATGAGCAGCCCAGTGACCTAGTCATTACTGATTGGAGGTTGCAGCCAAGATGTTTGAATGTCAGCTGGATGGATAAATGTGCAAATCACAACATACACCCTAAGATTGTAAGAAATTGTAGATTCTTTAGGAGGATTAATTACAACCAAAACAGTCCATTTTATACCAGGCACCAGCTCAGGCCATACAAATTGTAAATGCACTTCTGATCTTAAAAATCCGCAAAAAGTTGGTCCAAGTATCACACGGCTTAACCACCCACTGGAAAAAGCTGAAAGTTATGAGAAAACTCTACAAACTAGGACTATTTCCATGCATCACTTCACCCACCCATCTTCAGAACAGTTTACCCTGGCTTGTTGACAGATGTGGTGGCAAACAGGACACTAAAGATTTCTAATCCCAACTCCTCCTGACCGATCTAAACATTCCCAACTTACCCTCTGAAATCCAAGGGATCTTTCCCGCACATTTAGCTTGATACAGCACCTATTCCAAGTGGCTCAGTTTCTGTACATTCAAAACTATCCCTTTTCACCAGGTATCACTTGGCTAAGAGTCCACAAACCAAAGACCTAAATCATGTCACTCAAGTAAACAGCCCAAAAGCAGTCAGATGCCCAGTTTGCAATTTTCTAATCTCCATTCAAGTCCTAATGAATCTTTTATAGTAAAGACAATATAGGAATACACTGCACAAAGTGAACCTTCACACTTAACTGGTATTCTGCATTCAAGTCACAGTAAATCGCCAGATCCCAGCAGCTCTAAGTCTCAATATACTAACTGCTGAGGGCAAGAGTAACCGCTGCAATCTACTCGGCAGTGGACCCCAACTTCCACTTTGTCAAGTCTGCAATGCATTACTTCACATGTGACAGACTAAACAGTACAGATGTAAACTATCCCCAAAACTGGACAGTCTACAAAACTGTTAAAACCCAGCCTATGAAAGTGTACAAGTTAGAGCACTTGTCTGCTTTCTGGTAGACTATGTATTCAGAGTAGTCACACCTCATGCTACACAAACCGGTACCAGTGTAGAGGGGGCTACTACTGCATGCTATGCTGTAGCATCTCCCACAAGGCATTCCTAGTGGGTGGGGGTGGGGGGGTTAAGAAAAATGCCTTTCACAGGTCCACAAAATGCATGTACACCAGATAACCACCCCAAAAATCAGTGCAGAGAGAAAGCTGATCCACTTCCATGTTCCAGAGGAGTCCTGCTGGAAGATTTAAAAAAAAAAATAAAATAAAAATCGGGCCAGAATATCTGGAAGGCTGATTTCAAGTGGAAAGGGAACACTAAAAGGACATTCCCTCCTTTGGGCACTGTTGTTCAGAGTCAGTACTATGTACTGGGTTCTTCAATTCTTTAAGCAGTTCCTTCCACCTCATTACACTAGCAGGAAAGTGATGCTTTTCCACACCTGCTAACAGCAACCTAGACAAGTACCATTTCTCCCCTACTAAAGCTTCAACGGGAATCTGCGCAACTCTTACATTGGTACTTGGGGGGGGGGGGGGGACTCCCCATTATCACAACACAAGATTTGAAGTTAGGACCAAATGAGCAATGCGGGAATCTGACAGAGCTACCACCTAGTTTATGACCATACTTTTGCTGTCATCCAAGACTGTCATACTGGGGATACTGAAGTAAATTGTGAGTAAAGCCTTAAGCATTTTTAATCATTTTTCCTCTACCTAGTTACCAATTCAGTAACTAGTTCACAGATCAGCACCTCTTCCAGAATAAATAACCTCAAATCTGATCGTAGCAACTCTTGCAGTTTGCATGCAAACAGGAGCATTACTGACAAAGTACAGTTGTGTACACTTACCATAAATGTAGATGTTAAGTGTGTCTTCACTGTTGCAGTCATGACTGTAGGGTTCTCCCTTGCCGGCAGGCAGCCCTCGGTCGGCCAGAATCCCAAAGTCTGGGTCCGGCGTCAGCTGCTCAGTCATGCTCCCTGACGTCAGAGCGCCAGGAGTACAAAGCTGGCAGCAGACGCCATGTTCCAGTTTCTTGCCCCAGATGTCAGGTGTTCCAAAATGAGTAAAATCCCATACAATTTGCAAATACACCTCAGAAGGGTGAAGGGAACCACACAAAAGAAAAAATAAGAGGGGACAGGAGGGAAGGTAACCCAGACTGCAACAGTGAAGACACCAACATCTACATTTATGGTAAGTGTACACAACTGTACTATGTTCAAAGTGTTTCACTGTTGCAGTCATGACTGTAGGGTTGAATCCCAAAGCAGAATAAAAGGGAGGTGGTCATAAAGTAGAGGGGGCGGCTAAAAGGCCCTGCAAGACTGCAGAAGCAAAGCCTGCCCTAGACTTAGAGTAGAGAGGTAGATTGTAGGGCTTGGAAAAAGTATGCACTGAACTCCAAGTTGCAGCTTCCAAAATGTCTTTGGTAGGAACTCCCCTGAGGAAGGCAGCTGAAGTGGCAGCAGCTCTGGTAGAGTGAGTCCGTATACTCCCTGGGATTTGCTTTCCATGGTGTGAACAACAAAATCTGATTCCATGAGCAATCCATTTAGAAATGGTCTGTTTTGAAATGGCCTTACCTTGGGAACTTGAAGCATAAGAAACAAACAATTGCTCTGATTTCCTGATGTCCTTGGTTCTCTCTAGGTAAAAACGAAGTTGTCTGTGTACATCCAAGGAATGCAAGATCCTTTCCCCCCTATTTTGAGGACTGGGGAAAAAAGTTGGCAGGTGAAAAGTTTGATTTAAAGCCACTTTGGAAACCACCTTAGGCATGAAAGTAGAATTAGTCCTTAAAGACACCCTGTCTTGATGAAAAATAATATAAAGTTCCACAGCCATGAGAGCTTGCAACTCCGAAACTCTCCTGGCATAGGTCAGAGCTAACAGGATGGCTGTCTTCCAAGATAAAAACTTGAGGTCAGATGTGGCAGCAGGCTCAAAGGGAGGTAAGGTGAGTTTTTCCAAAATAGTGGAGATCCCAGGCAGGAATGGGTGGAGATCTAGGGGGCCTTAAGTTCTTAGCTCCTCTGAGAAACTGTCTCATGAGCTGGTGGGAAAAAAATAGGAGGGTTTGTATGAGGAGCAGAAATAGCAGAGGAATGTATCTTTATGGAAGAAAAAGAGACCCTTATGTAAGAGGTCTGTCAGGTAAAGTAAAATCAGAGGAATGTTGGGAATAAGAGGATCCGAATCCTGAGCCTGCATCCAGGTGCAAAATCTTTTCCATTTTCCTGCACAAGATTTTCTAGTGCTAGGACGTCTGGCTTCTAAAATGACATCCATAACCTGCTTGGGTAAGAGAATGAATCTTAGACCCTGGATTAACCAGGCAGCCAGGCTGAGAGTTTTAACATGGGAATGCAGAACTTGACCCTGGAGTTGGGACAGAAGATTTGGAGTCGGAGGTAAAACCCAAGGGGGCTCCAGAGAAAGGTTTTTCAGTGATGGGTACCAAAATTGTCGAGGCCAATTTGGGGCCAGTAAAATCATCTTGGGCTTGTCCTGTTTGATCTTTAATAACACCCGTGGAAGAAGAGGTAGAGGCAGGAAGGCATTTCCCAAGAGATTTCTCCAACTGAATGATAGTGCATCCACTTTCCAAGCTAGTTTGTGGAATGTCCTTGTGCAAAAAAATCTGTAGTTGATGACTGAGGTGGGATGCAAAGAGGTCTACGGGAGGACATCCCCAGACTGCTGTAATCTTGAATATTTCGGTGTCCAGCATCCATTCGTGCGAGTCTGACAAGTTTCTGCTCAGACCGTCTGCCAGGATGTTTTGCTTCCCTGGTAGAAACTGAGCTTGAAGGTAGTTTGTAAGCTAGAGCTGTGTTCCATAGATTCATGGCTAGTCTGCAAAGGGGATAGGAATGTGACCCCCCTTGCTTATGTACCACATAACTGTGGTGTTGTCTGTCCATATCAATAGTTGTCCTGGTTGATGAAGATTCCTGAAGGCCAATAGAGCATTCTGAACGGCTAACATTTCCTTTAAATTGATATGCAGGTGCTTCTGATCCTTTTGTCCAAAGGCCCTGCAGACAGTTGCCCTGCAAATGGGCTCCCCATGCATAATCTGAGGCGTCCGTGGTTGGTATCCAATTGGAGGCAGACTGAAGGCTTTCCCTTTGTTTTGAGTACATGCCTTGGACCACCAAAGGAATTCCTTTTGAAGACAAGGCAGGACGGTGATCTGTATGTCTAATCTGTGGCAATGCTGAGACCATACACTTTTTAGGTACCACTATTTTCCTTATATGTAGTCTTGCATAAGGTACGAGAAGGATGCAGGAGGCCATGTAACCCAAAGCCTGCAGGAATTTCCTTGCAGATAGCAGAGTCAATGATGCCAAAGTTTTGAAAGTTGAAGCCAGCTGTAATTGTTTTTCGGATGTCAGAAATGCCATCTGGGTTGTTGCGTTTAGAAGAGCACCCAGAAAAGTTATCGGTTGTGAGGGTGTCAAATTTGACTTTGTTTACAGTGAATCCCAGGAACTTAAGATTTTGAACAAATTCTAGACGCTGGAGTAAGACATCCTTGCTGTCTGCCTGAATAAGACAGTCCAGATAAGGGTAAATTTGAATTCTTGAGTCTGCAATAAGCTACTACTGGAGCCAGGCATTTGGTGAAGACCCTGGGCGCAGTAGACAATCCAAAGGGCAGCGCAGAGAATTGATAATGTCTTGATCCGGCCTTGAACCTGAAGTATTTTCTGTACTCCTGCCTGATGGGAATGTGCAAATAAGCCTCCTTTAAATCCAAAGTTACCATCCATGCATTCTTGGACAGCATTGGAAGTAGCTGCTGTAGAGTAAGCATCTTGAATTTTGGTATCTCAAGGAAAGTGTTCAAGACTGACAGACCCCGAATGGGTCTCCGTGAATTTTGCTTTCTGGGGACTAGAAAGAGCCTAGAGTAAAAACCTTGTCCCATTTCTGAAAGTGGAACCAGTTCTATGGCTTTCATAGCCAAGAGGGCTTCCACCTGGTTTAAGGCCTCTAACCATTGATGTTTTGGTAGATCCGGCCATCCACTTGGTTTTGGTAGGGTATGAAAATGGAATTTGTAACCTCTTGAAACCACATCCAGAACCCACTTGTCTTGGGTTATGTGTGTCCAATTTAGGTGAAAAAGTTTTCCTCCGAGAGGGGCTTCCAGGCAGGAGGTTCCTGCAGCCCAACGGAGGGAGTCATCGAGCCTGTTTTCTAGGAGCTTGCGATCTGTCCTCTCCTCCCCTAGGGGTGGAAGCAGTCCACCGTCTTGGTCTACAAGAGGCTTGCGTTGGGGCCTTCCTCTGGAGCGGAGCGTCTGTATCTACCCCTCAGAGGCCCGTCTGAATTGGGAAAGGACCAATTTTTAGTAGGCCAATTCCTACTAAATCTGGGTGGCTGTACTTGTAAGAAATCCTTAAACGTTTGCATGGATTTTGCCTTGTCCTCCATCTTCATCACCTCTTCAGCCTTAGATCCAAACAAAACATTGTGCTGAACAGGAGAATCCAATAACTTAGCTTTGACTTTATCTGGCAAATTTTGTTCCTTTAACCAAGCATGCCTTCTAATGACTGTGCCAGAGGCAGCAGCCCTACAAGAAGCCTCTAAGGCATCAAAACCACAGTGTAAACCATGCTTCCCAACTTGTTCAGTGGCATGCAATAAGTCATGTAGTTCCTTATCCTCTGCACAGGCGGAAATGGAAGTTAGCTTTTGCTTTAAAACAGACGGGAGAAATTGCTGGTATTTCAGCATATGAAACGGACAGTTTAAAGCCCCAATAGATAAAGTAGCAGAAGTGTACACCTTCTTGCCCCATCTTTCTAAAGATCTAGAATCCTTCTCAGTGGGAATGGGGTTTTTAGCAGAAGCGGCCTCAATGCCCTTAGGACCCTGAGAAATGGTTTCAGGGTCAGCAGAAGGGCTGGTGGGAATCAGGAACCCTACAGTATCTGTCTGGCTTAACAGGAGCTGGAGGGAAAGAGTCAGGAGTTAAGTTAGCCTCCGAAAAAGATCATCCACAATATCCAAAATAGGAGGAATAGCCAGGGGCCTCTGCTGGGGAAGAAAATCCCTTAGTCTTTTCTTAGATTCAGAGTACTCATGTCCTTCCCAGTGGAAATGTTCCCTCATTTCATGCAAAGTTTCCCCAAGAGAGAAACCCTCAGGGGGAGAAGCTGAAGGAATGGATTCCTCAGCATCAGAATCCTCATAAGGAGGAAAACAATATTCCTGGTCAGAAGAAGAAACTGAAGAAACAGAAGCCTGTTCAGAGGAGTCATAATAAACTTCCTGCCTTGGCCTTTTATCTGGAGGGGGATGTGAACCCCTAATCATATAGTAAGTCTTCCGCCATTTTAAGTAATGGACTTGGGAGCCGGATCAGAAGAGGCCTGGGTTGCAGTCCGACTTGGAAGGAGTCTTTGCCTTTGGCGTTGCCTTTATAGGAAGCAGAGTAGGCCTGAAAACCCCTTCGGAAGCCGGTACCTGCACAGCGGCTCCGGACCCATCCGAAGGAGCATTGTCCGAAGGTCCAACTGAAATATTCAAAGGCCTAGTTGGCACCTCGTGAGAGTCCATTTCGGCTATCTGTTCCGAAATGGCAGATGACTGGCTGCAAAAGCGCCTCGCCGATGACAGCCGAACCTGAAGCTGGCTCCGCTGGCGCGGTATAGTCCGATTTGGACCTCAGAGGCCTGTCTTTGTCCTTGCGTAGTTTGTGAAATCTGGTAGCCGGAACCATATCAGATGACATTTTGTAATTAAAACGCCTACCGAAGTAATGAAAAGCAAAATCGTACCTTCGTTTAATAGTACGTTGACTGAATCTAGCACAAAACCGACAACTAGCTACGTCGTGGTCAGGGCCTAAGCAAGGAATACAGTAAGAATGAAAATCCTTGAGGTATTTGCTTCCCACATGAAATACAATTATTAACTTTTTCTGACATCGGACTGGAGCAAGAAAAAAATCCCCAACGGGGTACTTAGCTTTCAGTAGGAGAAGAAAGTCTTCGGACTGAAGTTTGATTAGAAAAAAAAATTGTCAGGAGTCAGCCGACCAGCACTTGCGAACTGCTATCACCGCATGGCAAGAAAGACTGGAGAACATGGCGTCTGCTGCCAGCTTTGTACTCCTGGCGCTCTGACGTCAGGGAGCATGGCTGAGCAGCAGACGCCAGACCCAGACTTTGGGATTCTGGCCGACAGAGGACTGCCTGCCGGCAAGGGA
Organism: Protopterus annectens; assembly: GCF_019279795.1. Classification (NCBI taxonomy): domain Eukaryota; kingdom Metazoa; phylum Chordata; order Ceratodontiformes; family Protopteridae; genus Protopterus; species Protopterus annectens. Next base: position 844,832,716 of record NC_056741.1, on the reverse strand, counting down.
GAACCCTACAGTCATGACTGCAACAGTCAAACACTTAACATCCTGCAATGTGTAGCAGACAAGTGCAACCAAAACTGCCCTGCTTTCTTCGTCACCATGTGGAAAAGTCAGTACAAGATTACAGCGCATTGGACCAGAACTATGGTAAGGTGCTACTTCCTTCAACAGGCAAAGAAAGTGTTACCAGGGGGCTGGAATTTTCTACATGAAGACAGCCTTAGTGCACATGGTAAAATGACAGAAGGAAGTGAAGAGTTGGAGAGCCAATCAAAATGCAAAAGGGAGCTTTTCAAACTGATTCAGTGCTAGCAGAGTTTGTCAGTGCTCATTTCCAGACACCTTCATGAAATTTCTTTTCCTTCAAAATGTTAAAAGGAGTTTTATTCTTCCATGTGCCAAACCCAAGACTGAGCAGAGAATTAAGGACATTGACAAAAAGTACAAACTGGCTGTGCCCTTGTGGAACAAGGGAAGTTGAGTCAGCAATAGTCAAGGCACAGCTAGACAGTTGCCATGCTGAACTCAAGTTACTCTCATTAGCATTTATCTTTATATATAAAAAAAAAAAGTTTTGCACGACATGAAGTGGTTCAATAATGAAGAGCAAATTGTGCAAGTGCAAAGGTAATTCCACAGAACTGGTGGAAAAAGTGTGCATGCAAGCATGTGAACCATGCTTCAGTTACTGCTAGTATCACTGCAAAGCAGGCAGCCAAGAGTGACGACTAGCATGTTAAGTTATAGCTCTGCTCTCCAACCACAAACTTGGCAAGATCCATTACAACTGGCACTGAAGTCACACATCCATTTGCCAACCCTGACAAATTTGCCAGTAGTGAGATGCATTAGGCTTTAGTGAAACATTTTGCATGCTCTAAGAGTATATTTTTGTAGCCCCTGGGTAATTGCACAGTAGGAGTAAAGTGAGAACAGGAAAAAAAAAAAAAAAAAAAAGGTTAGTTGTGCCACCTAATTTCTTCAAAGGGGATATAAAAATCTAAAGGAATCTCTAACGTAAGCCAGGATAAGAAAACCCCCTTTTGCATCACGATCTAGGGACAAATGCTTGGTAGCAGCTGCAAGCTCAAAGCATACAGCAAAAACGCAACTTAAAGATCGCAAAACATAAAAACCAAAGATGAAATAACCAAGTACAGTTCAAGTGTGTACCTTTAACTCCCAGTGGGTGTGCCTCAACTCCCAGTGGGTGTGGCTTGAGCCTTTAAAGAAATTAAGTTATCACCTTACGGTTTTAACAAATACTCAACATAAATTCAATTGTTTTTCCAAAACATGCATACTTAAAGAAAATATTCAGATACCTTGTATGTAGCATGGGTTTGGAATTGATGCAAATATAAGCAAGGAATATCAAACACCAACTGCAGAAACACCTGGTGGTGCACTCTGTTGTAATTATGCTTGCAAAAGAATCAGCTGCAGAGAGGAAACTCTTCTGCTTAGGTAATGCAATGCATACCATTACCAGTCTCAAAAAGAAAAACAGGAACATGTGAAGTGTCAGACTTCACTGCAGACCTAAGGCAGCACTATCAAGTGGTTATGTCAGCATTTTAAAAATGGTGTGAAGCTTGCAATAAACAGCAACACTAATATGGTCCAACTAAGATTTCCAACTGAGAAATCAGGACCATAAAGGCCAAGTGCCAGGGTAAGCCACAAGCTCATGTGCCTATGTCAAACATTTCTGGCAGGACAAGTCTTTGGGTCCATAACAGTAAGAAACAAAAAATCAAGTTAAGAAGCAGACTGTCACTATAGTAAAAAGTCAGGCTGTCAAGACAATATTACAGCCACCACAAATACCTGCAATGGAGGAACAGCTACTGCCAAGAGGTATACTGTGCCAGACATAGCTGCCAAGCCTGCAGTTTAGAAAGTCCCCCCCCCCCCAAAAGTTCACTCCAATTAGGGCAAGAAAGGAACATGTTTTGGGTACCATTTGTCAAAACAGACATAAGTGGTAGGGTTCTCAAAATCTTTTGAGAAATCTGCAGGGATAACATGGCATGCAGTTAGAAAACAGCCAGGCAAAGGTAATCTGGAGGGTACGATTAGGGGTGACAAATTCCAAACAAAAGCTGGTACTGTGACTACTTTAAGAGCCAAGTAGTAGTGAATCTCAACCTGAGCCACAGCTGTCTAAACATACTGGACTTTCTTTGCAAGGGGGGGGGGGGACACAGCTCTGATCTCAACTAAAACTTGGGAAGACTGTCAAGACTACTTCAGATTTTATGGCAGAGGAGTTTGCACAAAGTACAGCAAGTGTTGTGAGCATGTCAAAGTAAGGATTAAGACACTTACTTTTTCTAGCAACCGTTCTAAACAGGTGCCAGACTTGGGGCTTCAGTACCTCACAAAAGAGGTATGATGCATCTTGGAGACACAAGGCTATACTGCTATAGGTTGTGTTTAATGACCAGTATACATTTTAGAAAGCCATAAAAGCAGCTCATGGCTAGTCAATAACTCCTGCCCCATGGAATGCAAACTGAATAGCTAGTCCTTAATACTAAAGACAAAGGCTTCTGTAATGTTGGTGACCTTGGGACTGCCAGACTAAACTGGTTGGTGGTAGTAATACAGCATCTCCTCAAAATCTAATGCAAACCAATATACTTGCTGTTATGAGAATACTGCACAACACTGAGAAAGGGAAACTCAGACAAGCCGGTAGCAACTCAGCTTACCAAATGTACAGTGTAAATCTCATCTGAATGTGGTCCAGTCAAAGTAGTATCCACTTGCCATGCAAGGCCTTCCTTGACATCAGAAAACAACTGCAAGTTGCATCAGTGGAAACACTTGGCAATAGTACTATGTCAAGCACAAGTCTTAAAATCGGACTACTTCCAATAGCCAAGTGCAAAGCTTTACTTTCCGAAACTTGCAGTCATGGACAAATTCCCACTTTCTTGAACTAATTCTGCAGCAACCAAGACTAAATCCTGATGCCTACCTGCAAGTCCAGATGGGCAGCACTTCCTTAAATCTGGTTTAGAGCCAGTGCTCTATATAGGCAATAGACTATATATAGCACATACTTTAGACCCCTTATACACTGTTGTCCAGAGGACATTGCAACTTAAGTGACTTGGGTCTAGTATTTAGACCTGTCAATCACCAGTGCCTCACCCCCCCCAACCTTCCACCATGCAAGTGGCAAGCACACTGAGCTCCACAGATGTGGTTTAAAGCTGAAGTCATCCAAGTGCCTCCCAAATAAAGGTCAGATTCCACAAGGCAGTCAGCATTATACCCAATCAAAGTACAGTTTGTAAAACAAACTGGTGTTTCAGTATGACAGACTGATCCGGCAAGGGTAGACAGCAAGAGGAGCACCAACACAGGGACAGTATACTGCAGTAGTCCTGAATGACTTGGCAAAATAGTACAGCTAGTACTGAAATAGCCAGAGATCCTTGTACTTTCTATATTGCATGTTTATCCTCTATGACCCTGCCACTCTCCTGAAGTTATGGGAGCTCTCTCCTGTACCAAAAAGTCCATTTGGTTACAATTTCATTCTGAATTACTAAACCCAGCTCAGTTTGTCCCCACATCTTTAGTATTGCCTGGGGAAGTACCTCCCCAATCTTCTGAAACACATTTAGCTTTAAAAAGTGCCCTGCTTTTTAGTCTATGCATGATGGAATATTCACATCCCTCATCTGCTCACTTCTCTACTGTGCCTGCCCCTCAGCCAAGTTGCATACTACAGAAATAGATTTGGGAAAACAAATTCAAAATCCAATTTTACTAAGCTGCATTTCAAATTAAGTGCATTAGTGAGCAAAATCTTATGCTACGAAGAAATGAGTGTAGTCAGGTCCTTCAGGGTTAGATTTACTCTACCTCCATTTATATGCTGTGTGTGCCCAAGAGTTGCCTAGACAATCACAGCCAGGCACACTGGATTCTGGAGAAAGTACAGTGTACCATAAATGTAGAGGGCAGAGTAAATTCACTGTTCAGTCATCACCTGTGGGTTATCCCTGCTGTGGTAGCCCTCAGCTGGCCCGCATACCAGAGTATGCTTTTCTGCATCAGCTGCAGTTGCTTCTAGACGGAGGTCAGGTAGTCAGTGCTATAAAGCAAGGCAGTGGACGCCATTACACATGTTTTTCTTGCCCTAACCAGTCAGAAGCCCAAGGAAATATGGCAAAGTGGTCCTGGTGGTTAAAAACCATCCTAAGAAGCTAATGTCTCACTAAGGAAGGAATCTAAAGGGGAAGGGGGGAAACCAGGACTACAACAGTGAATACATTAACATCTACATTTACGTGTACGCAACTGTACTACATTAGTTTCACTGTTGGAGTCATCACCTGTGGGAGGACTCAAGCTGAAGAGGTGTGGAAGGATTAGAGGCCTAGGCATGGGTAAGCAAGCCCTGGAGAACTGCAGAGGCAAACCCTGCCCTAGCCTTAAAGAGGAAGGTGGTAATGCTTTGTAAAGCTATAGACAAAGATCCAGGTGGCAGCTTCTAAGATGTCCCTGGTAGGAACTCCAAGGAATGCTGTGGAAATGGAGGCCGCCCTAGAGGAATGGGTATGAATTGACTTGGGGAGGGGGGGGGGGTTCCAATGTAATCTGTAGCAGAAATGGATATAGTGCGATATCCATTTGGAAATGGTTTGCTTGGAAATGGGCTTCCCCTCTGTCCCCTGAGGTAAAGCTGACAATTTGTTTTCCTACAGAGTTTAGTATGGTCCAGGTAGTATCCGAGCTGTGTGCACATCTAGCGAGTGCAGAATTCTTTCCCCCTTGTTTTGAGGGTTAGGGAAGAAGGTGGGCAGATGAATGGCCTGGTGGAGTCTCACACTAGATGCGTCTCACACTAGATGCTACCTTCAGCATAAAGAAGGTGGTTAGTCCTAAGGGAGACCCTGTCTGCATGGAGAAAAAAAAAAAAAAAAAAAAGTCAATGGCCAGTGTCTGAAGTCCTGAAACCCTTCTGGCTGAGGTGATGGCTAGTAAGAAAGTCTTCCATGAGAGGTGTTTCAGTTCTGCTGAAGCAGCAGGTACGAAGGGTGGCAAGGTTAGTTTTTCCAAAACCTAATTCAGGTCCCAGGCTGGCATGGGTGGCCCTCTGGGAGGTCTGATAAGAAGCCCCTCTGAGGAATTGTTTAATCAAAGGATGAGAACAGAGGCTGGTCTGTATCCAAATTAGCCGATATAGCTGAGGCGGGGATTTTAACAGAAAAGGAGAGAACACCGCTACTCTGCTCGATAGTAAAGGATAAGAGGGACAGAAGTTTGAGGAAAGTACAGTTGTGTACATTTACCATAAATGTAGATGTTAGAGTGTATTCACTGTTGCAGTCATTACATTTGGGTAATCTGCTGGCAGGTTGCCCTCAGTTGGCCTGATTAAAGTCTTGGGTCCTGCGTCGGTTGCTGTCCCTTCTTCCATGACGTCAGGTTGTCAGGGTATAAAACATGCAGCAGATGCCATTACATCAGTTTTTTGCCCCAGATGTCAGATGCCCCCAAATGGGGAGCAAAATATAAATACTTTAAACAAAAATATACATCTCCAAACAAAAGCAAATACACCAAAAAAAGCTTTTAAGTGTAGAAAAATAAAGACTCATAAGAGAAAAACAAGGGGCTGGAGGGAGGGTAACCAGGACTGCAACAGTGAATACACTAACATTTACATGTATAGTAAATGCACACAACTGTACTCTGTTCATGTTTCTTTGTTGCAGTCATTACATTTGGGCAGATTCCCAAAGTTAAGGTTGGGAGGATGGATTTATACAGTATTAGGACCATCTATAAGGCCCTGCAGCAGTGGCTAAGCCAGCTCTGGATTTAGAGAAAATTAAGATAGTGCTTGGTGAAAGTATGAACTGAAATCCAGGTAGCAGCTTCTAGAATATCCCTGGTAGGAACACCTCTGAGAAAGGCTGGCTGTAGAAGTAGATGCAGCCCTGATGGAATGGGATCCGATCCCCTGGGGAATAGTTTTCCATGGTGCTTATAGCAGAAATGAATGCAATGGCTTATCCATTTGGAAATGGTTTGCTTTGAAATAGCCTTGCAACAAACGCTACCAGCAGTTCAGATTTTCTTTGAGATTTAGTCCTGTCCAAGTAAAATCTAAGTTGTCTGTGTACATCCGATGAATGCAGAATCTGCTCCCCTTTGTTCTGTGGATTGGGAAAGAAAGTTGGCAAATGAATGGACTGATTAAGAGCCACACTGGATACCACCTTGGGCATGAAGGATGGGTTGGTCCTGAGTGACACCCTGTCCGCATGAAAGATTATGAAATGCTCCACCACCACAAGGGCCTGTAATTCAGAAATCCTTCTAGCCGAAGTGATTGCTAAAAGGAAGGCTGTTTTCTAGGAAAGGAATTTAAGTCTGCAGTAGCAGCTGGCTCAAATTAGAGAGTTTTTCCAATACAAAGTTAAGGTCCCAGGCAGGGTTGGAGCTCTCCTGGGTGGCCATAAGTTTTTGGCCCCCGAGATACTGCTTTAACACAGGATGAGAGAAGAGGGGAGGTTCTGTGTTGTAATGAGGTATGTATTTTTATGGAAGAAAAAGATAGGCCCTTGTGAAGCAATTCAGTTAAGTATTGCAAAATCTAAGATAAATTGGACACTGCTGTGGTCATACCTTGAGAATTCCAGGCACAGAATCTTTTCCATTTGTCAGCATAACATTTTCTGGTACTTGGTCTCAGCCTCCAAAATGACATCCATCACAGGTTTGCTGAGGGATGCTAAGGGAGAACTTAGTGATTAGCCAAGCTGCAAGATTCAATGTTTGGAGGTGAGTGTGCAGAATTTGGTTGTTCTGCTGAGACAGTAAGGAAGGCGTCAGGCAGGTGCCATGGAGAAAGTTTGCGACCGAATGTGTAGGAGTGGGTACCAGTGTTGGCGATGCCAGTGTGGAGCAAGCAAAACCATCGTTGGTTTGTCCTGTTTGACTTAGAACTATGGAGAGCAAAGGAAGAGGGGGGAAAAGCATAGACTGATAGGTTTTTTCCCAGCTGAAGGACAGAGCATCCACTTTCCAGGCTTTTTTGTGAGGAGTTCTTCTGCAAAATTTGTCCAACTGGTAGTTCGGGGGTGAGGCAAAGAGATCCATGTCTGGGGTCCCCCATTTGCATGTCATGTTGAAAATCTGTGGTTAGTTTCCAGTCATGTGGGTCCATGAGATTTCCGCCTAATCTGCCAAAATATTCAGCTTTCCTGGCAAGAATTGGGCTTGTAGTTGTACTTTATAGCTCTAAGCAGTGTTCCACAATGCCATGGCTTGTCTGCAGAGGGGTGTACCCCCCTGCTTGTTTATGTACCACACAACTGTGGTGTTTTCCATCTTCACCATTAGTTGCCCTGGATGAAGGTAGTCCTTGAAGGCAGTCTGTGCTTTCTGTACAGCTAGCATTTCTTTGTGATGGATATGCAGGTGCATTTGATTCGAGCTCCATTTGCCCTGAATACACTTCCCTGCCAGATTAGCCCCCCCCCCATGCATAGTCTGAGGAGTCTGTAGTTGGGGTTTGGGCGGCAGGGGGTTGGTGTGAATGGCAGTCGCTTATTTTGGTGGCAGGCCTCTGCCCACCAAAGGAATGCTAGTTGCAGGCAAGGTATGATGGGAATAAATCGCTTCCAGGCTGTGAGAATGTTGACTCCATAAACTTTTTAAAGTACCACTGAAGTTTCTTCATGGAATTAGAGGAATGCAGGCGGCCATGAACCCAAAGGCTTGCTGTATTTGTCTTTCTGATGGCAGGGTTTTTGTGGCCACCTATTTGAAGTCACCAACTGAATTTGCTTTTCTGGCATAAGCTAAGCTATCCGGACAGTTGTGGCCACCTATTTGAAGTCACCAACTGAATTTGCTTTTCTGGCGTAAGCTAAGCCATCTGGGCAGTTGTATTCAATCTTTCACCCAGGAATATTTTTTTTGAGAGGGTACCAGTTGAGATTTTTTGTTTATGGTGTACTCTAGACAAGTTTGAACCCTTTTTACAAACGCCATATGTTTTAGAAGAATGGCCTTGTTTTCTGCCTAAATTAGACAATTGTCCAGGTATGGATATATTTGAATATATTTCTTTGTCTGCAAAATGCAATTACTGGAGCCAGGCACTTTGTAAAGTGGGTGCAGTAGATAAGCCAAAGGGCAGTGCAGATAACGGATAATGCAAAAAGCCTTCTTTGAAGCAGAGGTATCTTCTGCAAGATTCCCCGATTGGGATATGCAGGTATGCCTCTTAGATCTAGAGTTGCCAACCAGGCATCTTTGCCTAGCATAGAAAGTAACTGGTGAAGAGTCAGCATCTTGAATTTTGGAATGTCCAGGAAAGTGTTTAGAGTAGACAAGTCCAGAATTGGACACCATAATTTGTCTTTTCTGGGTACCAGGAAAAGACTGGAATAAAAACCTTGTCCCTTTTCCTCTTCTGGTACTAGATGAATAGCCCCCATGTTTGAGGGAAAGTACTTTTTTCTGAGCCTCTGCCCACTGATTTGAGGGCAGGTCTGGCCATCTGCTTGGAGTTGGCAACATGTGGAAATGAAATCTCTATCCCTGGGACACTATTTAAAACCCATTTGTCCTGGGTTATAAGTTGCCAGTTATTTGCATGAGGTGCCAGTTTCCCCCCCCCCAAAGGGGCGGCTAAAAGGTAAGTGGTTGGTAATTCTAAAGGAAAGTCATGGAGACTTGTTTACCATAGGGAGGTGTCTGGTTTCTCCCAGATTTGGAAGAGGCGGCACTCCATTGCTTAGTTCTGAAAGTCCCTTGGGACTGAAACTTGGTGCTTTTGGCATATCTGAGTCTGGTTTGAGTGTTCTGGAAGGAACTGGACAGGACCAGTTCTTAGGCCAGTGCCTACTAAATCTTGGAGGTTGTACTTAAGAAATCTTTCACAGTCTGCATAGATTTAGCCTCATCTTCCATCTTTTTTATAACTTCTTCAGCCTTATTGCCATACGGCCCTGCTGCAAAGGAGCATCCAACAATTTTGCTTTAACATGATCAGGCAGAGATTGCTCCTTAAGCCAAGCATGCCTTCTAAGCACAGACCCAGTTAACAGCAGCCCTGTAAGAGGCCTCCAAAGAATCAAATCCACATTGCAAAGTATGTTTTCCAACTTGTTCAGCTGAATGCAAAAAATCCTGTAAATCTTTATTTTCCAGTCAGAAATCATTTTCTGTTTAAGCAGTCCCAGGATATGCTGCTGATATTTTAGCATATGGAACTGACAGTTTAAAGCCTGGATTGCCAAGTTGCAGAAGTATAAAACCTTCTTACCCCATCTATTCAGCGCTATGGAATCTCTTATCAGAAGAGGTAGGATTTTTAGCGGTAGAAGCCTTCATGCCCTTGGGGCCTTGAGAAGTGGTTTCAGGATCTGAAACAGGATTTTGGAAAAGGAATTTGTGGGAGTCAGGAACCCTGTAGTATCGGTCTGGCTTACAAGGAGCCAGAGGCAGAGAATCAGGAGCCATACTAGATTCTGAACACACAATGTCTAGTACAGGAGGCATAGCCAAAGGCCTATGCTAAGGAAGAAAATCCCCAAGCCTCTTTTTGGATTCAGAAAAATCCTGACTTTCCCAGTGGAAATGTTCCCTTAAGGTATGTAATGTTTCTCCAAAACAGAAATCCTCAGGGGGAGAAGCAGAAGGAATGGAATCCTCTGCAGAGTCCTCATAAATAGGTAGAGACAAATCCTGTTCATTAGAAGAGTCAGAAGAAATAGAACCCTGTTCAGAAGATTCAGTAAGGTTCAGCCCTAGGCCTCTTTGAAGGTGGGGGATGGCTACACCTGATTAGAATAATTAAATCTTCAGCCATTTTGATCATTTTTTTTGGGCATATGGGACTGCACATGTGGCCTAGGCTTCAGTTTTTTAAGACAGATTTCTGCCTCAATATTAAAGATAGAATCTGTTTAATGTACAGATCTGTAGGCCTGAATCCACCCTCAGAAGCTGGTGCCTGCACAGCAGCTCCGGTCCCATCCAAGGCAGAGACATATGTAGGTTCCATAATTGAAGCATCTCACTGCATACCGGACGCCGAATAGGTCTCAGTAGAGGCCTGCGAATCAGAAGTAGCAGGTATCGGGGGCTGCGAAAGCACCTCACTGAGTACCGGCAAACTGGCGACTGGCTTAGAAGTGTTATTGGCAGTTTTGAACCTTCACGGCCTGTCTTTCATTGCGTTTTAAGTATTCCTGTACTCAGATCGCCAAGACGTCATTTCTGGATAATTAAACTGATCCAAAATATTTAGAAGCAAAACATGTAGAGACGACTGATAATGCATGGATTAAAGCACAGAATCTACAGTAAGGTATGTCGTGGTCAGGGCCTAGGCAAGGAAAACAGTAGTGAAAATCCGAGATATTTGCTTCCCACAAGTAATACAATTATTAACTTTAACTGACATCTGTAAGGATCAAGGGAAAAAAAAAAAAAAGTTTCCCCAACGGGGTACTTAGCTTTTTAGTTGACTTCGGTTCTGAAACCGAAACGAAAATGGAGTCTCTGCCAACTGGCACTTGCAAAATACTTCTGCTTCGGGCACCGCGCAGCAAGAAAGACTGATGTAATGGTGTAGTCTGCATGTTTTATACCCATGACAACCAGACATGGAAGAAGGGACAGCAACAGACACTGGACCCAAGACTTTGTTAATCAGGCCCTACTGAGGGCAACCTGCCAGCAGATTACCCAAATGTAATGACTGCAACAGTGAAACACTAACATTTGGCCCCTCCGGACTGGCTCCAGAAGCAGAAACTTTTCCATTTCCCTGCATAAGATTTTCTGGTGCTTGGTCTTCTGGCCTTTGTAATAAATGTCTAGGACCCGTTTGCTTAACAGGTGCCCCACTGCTTGCCTTTGAGTATTAGCCATGCAGAAAGTTTTGAGTCTGCAAGCCTGGGTGCTGCATCCCCCCCCCTCCCCCCGGCACTTCAAGAGGTCTGGGATCAGGGGAAGCTGCCTGGGAGGATGTGATGTCAAGCTGCGCAGCAAGGGGTACCAATGCTGTCTGGGCCAATATGGAGCCATGCGGATAACCTTTGGTCCCTCCTCCCTTATCTTGACCAGTACCCTTGATAATAAGAGGCAGAGGAGGGAATACGTACACTAACAGGGACTTAACAGGGGAAGGTCAAGGCATCCACCTTCTACGCTAGGTGGTGATATTCCCTAGTACAGAATTTTAACTGGTTGAGGTGCGAAGCAGATGTTACCTAGTACAGAATTTTTTAAACTGGTGGTTGAGGTGCGAAGCAGAGAGATCCACCTCGAATTCCCCACTGAGTGACTTGCAAAACTATTTCTGTGGAGCTGCCATTCGTGGGGGTCCAGAAAGCTTCTGCTTAAGTGGTCTGTCAGGATGTTGATCCCTGGTAGGTATTGGGCCATTAGGTGTAATCCCAAGGAGGAGGCAGTCAGCCAGAGGTTCATGGCTAGCCTGCACAGGAGGGCAAGATTGGGTCCATCTGTTTATGTACCACATTACTGTGGTGATGGCTGTTTTGATGAGAACCCCTTGACTGAGATGGGGTTGGAAAGTTGTCATATCCTTTTGACTGCCATCATTCCCTTCTGGTTGATATGCAAGGTAAGGTGCTGGGCATCCCAAAGACCTTGGGTGCATGTACCCAAAGGCTTGCAGGAACTTCGCCTTGAGGGGACTTTCGGATGCCAGCTGGGTAAAGTAGAGAAGCATGAAGCTCTGCTTTTCTGAGGATAGGAAGGCCATTTGGGATGCTGTGCCAGCAGTGCTCCCAAGAAAATAATCCTCCTGGAGGGTGTCTGCTTCGATTTCTTCCCGTTGATTGTGAACCCCAAGGGAGTTATGAAGGTTTTGACAGAGGCTCTAGAGCAGCTTTTCTTTGCACTCTGCCTAAATGAGGCAGTCGTCCAGATAAGGGTAAATCTGTACATTTTCTGTAAAATGCTATAGCTGGGGCTAAGCTTTTGGCGAATACCCTGGGAGCAGTAGATGAGCCAAAGAGAACTGAAAGTGCAAGCCTTCTCTGAAGCGCAGGAATTTCCTGCAGGATTCCTTTATGGGGATGTGGAGGTAGGCATCTTTTAGGTCTAGGGTCACTAACCAGGTATTTTGTGTCAACATAGCAGCAGCTGCTGCAAAGTTCACATTTCAAATTTGGGGACCACCAGGGAGGTGTTCAGAATGGATTGATCTAGGATGGGGTGCCAAGTGCCCTCCTATCTGGGAACAAGGAATAGCCTGGAATAAAAGTTTTGCCAGTTTGATCTGCGGGAATAGGTTCTACTCCCCCCTGGGATACAAGAGTTTGGACTTTTAATGCCTCTGCCCACTCACTTTGAGGCAAGTCTGGGCACCTTCACAGAATTTATCCCTGAAAAATGATCTTAAGACCCATTGGTCCTTTGTTACAGACTGCCAGTTTTCTTTGCAGAGAGTCTTCCTCCTAGCTTTTGGTGGTGGGTGAATGGAGGGCTGGGGGGGGGGGGTGTCAGACTTTTTGCCATAGGGAGGGATGGCTTAGAACTCCCTGCCTTTGGGGCAGAAGTGGTCCACTGCTTGAATGAGGCCCGGGTTGTCTGTCCCTGCAGGGCTTACCTTGCCCCCGTCTGCTAGGTGCAGGAAGAGACCAGTGCTTAAGAGGAAAATTCCTGCTGAACGTAGGAGATTGAACCTGAAAGAAATCTTCCTATTTGTATCGATTTTGCTTGGTTTTCCATCTTTTTAAAAAAAAAAGTCTTTATCCAAGGGTGCATCAATTAAATTTAGAACTAGACAAATCAGGGAGAGATTGTGCCTTCAACCATGCACGTCTCCGAATAACAGATCCAGACACTACTGCCCTGCTTGAGGCCTCAAGCGAGTCATATCCAGTGTAGACTGTTTTGCCACTTGACAAGTAGAGTGCAGTAAATCTGCTAACTCTTTAGAATTGGGAGTCAGGAAAGGTAGAAATCCTTTGCTTTAATAATTCCAAAGTGTGTTGTTGATACTTTAACATATGAAACTGACAGTTGAGTGTTCCAATAGCCAAGGTTGCAGAGTGTAAACTTTTTTACCCGATCTGTCCAGAGCTCTGGCATCCTGTTCAGGAGTAGGATTCTTTGCAGAACTAGGCCAAACTCCTTTAGGTCCCTGTGTAGTGACCTCAGGGTATGCAGCAGGATTTCTGCAAATGTGAGAATCTAGTAGTCCAATACCAGTCCGGTTTACTGGGAGCAGGTGGGAGGGCGTCGGGGACTAAGTTGGACTCATGGAAAAAAATAATCCACCACATCCAAGATAAGGGGGATGGGCCAGGGGTCTGTGCTGGGACACATCTAGAAACTCCGCCTTTTCTTGGACTGAGGGAAGCCCTGAGATTCCCAGTGGAAGTGTTGCCTGAGGTTGTGAAGGGTTTCACCAAAGAAAAGGTCTTCTGGTGGGGAGGCAGAAGGAATGGGATTCCTCTGCATCAGAATCCTCATAAGCAGTCAGATATGAAGAAAGCAGATTACTCAGAATCCTGCTCTGGTCATTAGTTCAGGAGAAGGGTGTCCTTTTAGAAGTTGTGGCCCGATTGCCATCTTAAGCATTTGGGGCTTGGGGTGGTGGAGCAGGTGTAAGATGGTGGCCAATAGTGGCATGGCTTCTAGACCAAGAGTATCCAGTCAGAGAAACGGAAGTTGGATGAGAAGACTTGGTCTAGAATTGGTAGTGCGAAAGGCCTCCTCTGAAGCCAGTGCCTGCATCATGGCTCAAGACCCAACAGAGACCAACACCAAAGGCTAGGAAAACTAAGATTTCTGTGGCATACCAGACTCCAAAAGGGTGTCAGTAGAGGCCTGCATAATCATATTTGGCAGCAGGGGCTGCAAAAGCACCTCACTTGAATTCTAGAGATCAGACAACCTGCTTAGCAGTACAGTCATCAGAAAGCTTAGCCTTGTGTGGTCTGTCTCTATCCCTATGTTTTTTCGGAATGTTGGCCGGCAAGATGCCATTTGTGAAGACGGAGGATGAAAATACCCATCTACAACAAGAGCTCTACAATGAAGGTTTCTCATGTTTGAGAGGGCACAGAAAGTACAGTTTTGTACCTACCATAAATGTAGATGTAGTGTTCACACTGCTGCAGTCATTACACTTGGGTTATCCTGCAGTCGGGTGGTCCCGCAGTCTACCAGAGTTCCAAAGTCTTGGTCCAGCATCTGTTGCAGTCGCCTCTTCCCTGACAGTGCGCCAGGGGTATCTTCTTCCCTGACAGTGAGCCAGGGGTATACAAGATACATCACACGCCATTTTCTTCAGTTTCTTGCCCCAGATGTCAGCTGCCCCCAAGTAGGTAGGCAATATATATTGCTAATAAAACATATAAAAAATAAAAATACTTTCAGTTACAAGCAAATACACCACAGAGGTTGTATAGGATAGCAAGGTATAGACAACTCAAGCTAGGACACAGGGGATAGAGGGAGGGTAACCTGGACTGCAGCAGTGTGAACACTACCCTCTACATTTATGGTAGATACAAAAATTTACTATGTTCATATAGTGTTACACTGCTGCAGTCATTACACTTGGGTAGAATCCCAAAACCAAAGTTGGGTGGCTGGTCTATAAAGAGTTAGGATTGGCTATGAAGCCCTGCAGAACTGCAGTGGCAAATCCTGCTCTAGATTTAGAGTAGAGAGGCAAGTGGTAATGCTTGGTAAAGGTGTGCACTGAACTCCTAAGTTGCAGCCTCCAAAATTTCCTTAGTTGGTACTCCTGAGAAAGGCTGATGAAGTTGCACTGGTAGAATGTGGCCTAATGTTATTCGGGACGGATATTCCATACCGTGTGTAGCAGTAATGAATTCAGTGTCCTATCCATTTGGAAATGGTCTGCTTTGAGATGGCCTTGTCCTGTGATCCTGCAGCATATGCTACAAACAGTTGCTCAGTTTTCCTGAAAACTTTTGTTTTGTCCAAGTAGAAGCGTAGCTGCCTGTGAAAGTCCAAGGAGTGCAGAAGTTCCTCCCCTTTATTCTGGGGGTTTGGATAAAAAGTTGGCAAATGGATGCTTTGGGTTTGGATAAGTTGGCAAATGGATGCTTTGGTTAAGAGCCACACTAGATACCACCTTTGGCATAAAGGTGGTGTTTGTCCTTTAAGAAACCCTGTCCTGATGAAAAATTATGAAAGGTTCCACTGCCATTAATGCCTGTAGCTAGAGACTCTTCGTGCTGAAGTTACTGCCAAGAGCAGAGCTGTTTTCCATGATAAAAATTTTAGATCGGCTGTATTGGCTGGCTCAAAATCTGGCAAGGTCAGTTTTTCAAAAACAGAATTGAGGTCCCAAGTTGGTGTTGGTGCTCTCCGAGGCAGTCTTTTTAGCCCCTCTGAGGTACTGCTTTAGCAAGGGATGAGAGAATAAAAAAAGAGGATCCGTGTTGTAATGTGCTGAAATGGCAGAGGCGTGGATCTTAATTGATAAGGATAGGCCTTTGTCCATCACAGTTTAGTATTGAGAAATCTGAGGAATGTTTGGGACAAGAGGGTCAAGGCTTTGAGCCTGGTTCCAGGCACAGAATCTCAGAGTAATATTTCCTGGTGCTAGGCCTCCTGGCCTCCAAAATGACATCCATAACAGCTTGAGAGGCGTTGCCCGTTTGACTAATGAATCTGCCATGCAGCCAGGTTTAGGGTTTTGAGCTAACCGTGTAGGATCAGATTGTTTTGTTGAGTCATATGTGAAATTTGAGGCAAAATCCAAGGTGGGCCTTGAGCAAAGTTCTTTAAGATTGGATACCAGTGCTGGTGTGACCAGTCTGGAGCAATCAGGATCTGTGTTTTTTCTTGTCTGGCTTTTAGGAGTACCTCTGAAAGGAGAGGCAGAGGTGGGACGGCATAAACTTAGTATTTTCCAGCTGAATGAAAGGGCATCCACTTTCCATGCTTGTGCGTGATGAGTCCTTGTGCAGAATTTTTGTAGTTGGCAATTCAGTGGGGAGGCAAAAAGATCTATGTCTGGGCATCCCCATTTTTGCGTTACCATGCTGAAGATTCATGGATTCAATTTCCATTCGTGAGGGTCCATTATATTTCTGCATAGTCTGCCAGAGTATTTTTCTTTCCTGTCAGGAATTTTGCTTGCAGATGAACTTGAAAAGTTAGAGCAGTGTTCCACAAGGTCATGGCTTGCCTGCATAGGGGATAAGAATGAGTGCCCCCTTGCTTGTTTATGTACCACATTACTGTGGTGTTGTTTAATAGTAGCTGCCCTGGATGCAGAAGGCCCTTGAAAGCTGTTAGGGCATTTTGAACAGCCAACATCTTTTTGATTGATGTGAAGATGCATTTGGTCTGTGGTCTACTTGCCCTGAATACATTTTCCTGCCATGTGCACACCCCAGGCGTAATCCAAAGCATCTGTTAGAGTCTGCCTGGCTGTGGGTAGAGTGAAAGGCTGACCCTTGTTGAGGTGACATGCCTGTGCCCACCATCAAAACTCCTGTTGTAGGCACGGAATTATTGGTATTACTGCTTCTAAACTGTGAGTGTAGAGTCCAAACACTTTTCAGGTACCATTCTAATTTCCTCAAACAGTCTAGCATATGAATTGGTATGCAGGATGCCATGAATCCCAGGGCCTGCAGAATTTTTCTTGCAGGGAGATGGGACTTTGCCAGTAACTGAAAATATTGAGTCAGTTGTCTGGCGTGAGATAAGCCATCTGGGCCATTGTATTTAAGCTGGCACCCAGGAATATTATCTGTTGTGAGGGCACTAGTTTTTACTTATTTTCATTTACTGTGTACCCTAGAGAAATTAGCAACCTTTTTACAAACGTCAGATGCTTTAGAAGAATGTCCTTTCTCTGCTTGAATGAGGCAGTCCTCCAGGTATGGACATATTTGAATTCCTGTCTGCAAAATGCAATTACTGGTGCCAGGCACTTTGGCTTATCTACTGCACCCAGGGTCTTTACAAAGGGCAGTGCATCGTACCAGCTTTGAATCTGGAGGCATCTTCTACAATTTTGTCCGATGCAGGTATGCCTGTTTGAGGTCCAGAGTAACAAGCCAAGCCTTCTTGCCCAGCATGGGAAGCTGCTGCTGTAGTGTCAACATTTTGAACTTTGGAACATCCAGTTAAGTATTTAGAGTTGAAAGGTCTAGTATGGGTCTGCAGGCTTTGTCCTTTCTGGGGACCAGGAAGAGTATCGAGTAAAATCCTTGTCCTTGTTCCTGCTGTGGCACTTTTTGAATAGCTCTCATGACCATGAGGGCTAAAAAATTTGTTTTTGAGCCTCTGCCCATTGATTTTGCAGGTTTGGCATTCCTTTTAGCCTTGGTAAAGTGTGGAAATAGAACCTGTAACCTTGAGACACAATATTCAGAACCCATTTGTCTTGGGTGATTGCCGATTTTGAGAAAGTGCTAGTTTCCCCCCTAAGGGGGCTGCCAAAAGGGGAGTGCTTGGCATACGAAGGGGGAAGTAATTGGGACAGTTTCCTGTAAGGTTGAGACTTCCTCACCTCCTTTTGGGGAGGAGGTACCTCACTGTCGTCTGTTAAGAGCCTTAGGGTTGAGATCTGCCTCCTGGGCATCTGTATCTGCCTCTCTGTGGCCTGTGACACTGGAGAGGACCAATTCTTTGTAGGCCAATTTCTGTTAAATCGAGGTGGCTGTACCTGTAAGAAATCTTTGACTGTTTGCATAGATTTAGCTTTATCCTCCATTTTCTTTAACACCTCTTCTACCTCAACACCAAACAAGGTATCATGCTGTAAAGGAGCATCCAATAATTTTGCCTTAACATAATCAGGTAAACACTGTTCTTTTAACCAAGCAAGTCTTTGACTCACAGAACCTGTAACTGCGGCTATACAAGAGGCCTCTAAAGAAACAAAATCACATTGCAGAGTAGGTTTTCCCACCTGTTCAACTGCATGCAATAAATCCTGCATTTCTTTATAGTCAGGAGCTTCTGAGCTTGCAAGCATTTTCTGTTTTAACAGAGCCATTAAATATTGTTGGTACTTAAGCATGTGAAACTGGCAATTTAAAGCCCTTACCGCTAAAGTTGCGGAAGTGTACACTTTCCTAGAGCATCGGATAGATTGGGGAAGAATCTGTCAGAGGGGACTGGATTTTTTGCAATGGAAGCCTTAACCCCTTTGGGACCCGGCTTCTGGGTCAGAAGGGTTTTTATAAAGAAACTTGAGAGTCAGGGACTCTCTAGTACCTATATGGCTTGGCTGGTGCAGGGGGCAAAGGAGATAAGCTGGATTCAGAGAACACATAATCCACAATATTTAACACAGGCGGAATAGCAACGGGCCTGTGCGGAGGCAATAAAAAAAAAGTCAGCCTTTTCTTGGATTCTGAATAATCCTGTAATCCTGACTTTGCCAATGGAAATGCTCCCTCATGGTATGTAAAGTTTCCCCAAAATAGTAATCCTCAGGAGGAGAGGCTGAAGGGACAGATTCTTCAGCATCAGAGTCCTCATAGGGAGTAAAGTATTCATGGTCTGAAGAGGAATCAGAGAAAATGGAAACCTGATCAGAGGAATCAGTCTGTATCCTGCCTAGGCCTTTTCTCAGGAGGGGGATGGGAACCCCTGATGAGGTAGTCAGCCATTTTGAGCATCTGTTTTAGGCATGGAGGACTATCCAGGAGAATGCTGTACTTGCTGGTCTTTAATGGTGTTTTTGTCTTGGCCGTTGCTTTAATGGTAAGTTGTGAAGGTCTGAAAACACCCTCAGAAGCAGATGCCTGCTCAGTGGCTCCGGACCCATCTGAGGGATTAGTTTACGTAGGCCCAGTACCTTAAATTCCAGAGGCCTAGTTGGCTCCACGTGGGAGCCAGAGGCAGCCTGTGGCTGAGGTAGTGGGTGTCGGGGGCTGCGAAAGCGCCTGAGAACCAGCGACTGGCCTAGAAGAGGCTTAGTCAGTCAGTTATGGACCTCGGATGCCTGCCCTTATCCTTGCGGTAGTCTGTTGCTCCGACGGCATTGTATAATTGAACCTTCAGCCAAAGTAGTGCAAAACAAAATCAGTCGTTTTATAGTGAGTGTTAAATCTAGCACAAAACCGACAACTAGCGACGTCGTGATCCGGGCCTAGGCATGGAATACAGTAAGAGTGGAAGTCCTTATGAGGTATTTGCTTCCCACAAGAAATGCAATTAACTTTTTCTGACATCTGTCTGAGGTAAGAAAAAAAAAAAAAAAAAAAAGTTTCCCCAACGGGGTACTTAGCTTTACTGAAAACCTCAGATCTGAAATTCGATTCAGAAAATCTCAGGAGTCGGCAGACAGGCACTTCAACTGCTTTTGCTTTGGGCACCACGTGGCAAGAAAGACTGAAGAAAATGGTGTCTGATGCATCTTGTATACCCCTGGGTGCACTGACGTCAGGAAGAGGCGACAGCAACAGATGCTGGACCAAAACTTTGGAACTCTGGCAGACTGTGGGACCGCCTGACGGCAGGATAACCCAAGTGTAATGACTGCAGCAGTGTAACACTATGAACATCCGGCAATAGGGATGTTGTGGTCTGGGCCTAAACAAGTGATGCAGTATGAATGGAGGTCTGTGTGGGATCTGCTTTCCACAGGCGAGACAATTCGGACATGGGTTAGTGCAAGAAAAGAGCATCCCCAACCGGGGACTTTGCTTTAGATGCTACCACAGCTCAAATTACAGCTGAAAACAGACTGGCACACTTACCTGCTTCTGCTACGGGCTTCACGGCAAGTAAGACTGATGTAATGACATCTGCTGCCTTGCTTTGCTTTATAGCACTGCACTACCCTGAAAAAAAAAAAAAAAAACCTGGTATTTGGGCTGGCCAAGGGCTACCACAGCAGGGATAACCCTCAGGTGATTTACTGCAACAGTGAAACACAAACATCTTATCCAGTTACACAGTGGATCCTACCCCTTAACTTACAACTTTATCTACCTCAGAACAGACCTGAAAGAAGCCAAAAACATTGGGTTGTGCAAACTTACAACTGACTTTTTGCAGTTGCAAGATGCCTGCCCTCCTGGGAAGGTAGTATACAATTCCATTATATACAGAGAAACCAAAGTAATTACTGCAAAAGAGGTCTAGAATACTAGCTATTCCATATCCAATGATTAACCAAGCTTGTATGCTGGAGCATAAAATTTCTTGATATACAGTTGGATTCTGAATCTGAACACCTGCCGAGCTTCTGCTGTAGCATCTTTGCTGTAAGGCTCTAGCCAAAAGTTAACTTGCCTAAACTGAGCACAGACTCAGAGCTCAGACTCCATCTCCCACATTATACAGAAAAGGTTTAAGAAATTTGCTGTCAAGAAATGGGAAATTGTGGCAATGAGGAGCTTCTTTCAAGCAAGGACAAAGGACTAGGGACCATTTTTTGTAGTGTTGCAATAAAGTGCAACTTTACAAGGCCAAACCTAAACTCACCCAGCCCTCTGTATTAATCCAGTTACAGTACATCTTGCAGCAATTTCTACAATCAAATGCACACTTACCTGGCAAGTTAATGATGCTATGCAAAATAAATGCTCTAGAACAGCAAGCCAGTGTAAAACCAGCAGGTGGATAAATAAAGGTATGAAATGCACAAGCTCAGTTTCACTGCAATCATTTAGTAACCACGGTGACCAGCATTTCACAATGACCAAAACCTGGTGGACTCTAGCGAATGTTGAAGCCCTGGATGAAGTAAAGACCGTACATACAGCCCATCTGGACTTGGCTAAGGCTTTTAGCAATCCCCCACTCTGGCATCATTGAGAAACTCACCCAGCTGGGAATTAACCCATGTCACTAGATGGGTAGCCAACTGGCTCACCAATACAACGCAGTCAAAGTTGGGGATTCCACCTCTACCAGAACAGTTACCAGCAGTACACCACAAGGATCTGTACTAGCCCAGTTTTGAGTTTTGGGATTTCAGATGTGAAGAGAGGGCCTGTGGCTTTGCTGACATCTGAAAACTGGCTGCAGACTGGGTTAGGAGGGTGGCCTAATGGTTAAGGTGCTTGCCTTACAAACACAAAGTGCAGAGTTGAGTCTCACAAGGGATAATTGGCTAGGCTTAAAATGGCTCGCAAGGGCAGTTAGCGTAGTATGAACCTATGAACATGTGTTCATTTGCTTAGAGTCCCCCCCATGATGCTGTCATACTATACAAAGGACTTACATGGACAAGTGATTAAGTCTGCGGCTTTGGCATCAAAACAGTAGCTCAAATCATATGGTGAGAAATTTGGTAACGCAGGTTGATAGCAACCTTAACTTCACTCACCATGTATCCAAAGTAACAAAGAAGGTCTATATTGCACATCTCAAAGAAAGGGCATTTTATCCAGAGCCAATGATAGAACTCATCTTTCAGACCACTATTACAGAACTCCCCTTCTGTGTTTACCTCACTAGACCTGCAAGCAGCTGGAGACCTCGGGCTTCTCAGCAAGAAAATTTACGGCTTTAAACATGTGGCTTACATGAACAGACTAAAGTCCTGTCACTGTACTCTGCACTGCAAATATAGATCATGCAAGTTGGTCAATAAAACAAGGGTGTAATATGGCTAGGCTTATAAAGGCCCTAGGGCCAATAGTCTAGTAACCATTTATGAACCTATAAGAGATTAGATATTTACCTAGAACTGTAGGGCAGTGCACTTCAATGCAAACGTGCACAGTAAGTCTTCATTCCTGAACCAACCTTTGCCTGCTTTAAGTTGCCAACTTTCAGAACTAAAATCAGCAAGAGGCAGCTGCTAAAAAGGTAATATGGACACTCCAACAGGTGCACAAATTCTGCACACCCAGAGGACAAGAGCAGCCCTCAGGTTTATATTTCTTTAAAATTACTTCGCTAGTCAAGTTAGTGATTTGTCCCAAGTGTTACCTAGCTGGCAAGTTATCCAGCTGTTTTTTTAGCAAGTAATCTTTTACACAATGCACAAGTCAAAGAGGGCCAGTGTACAATGACGACTAGTGTAACAAGTCGCCCTACCATATATGAATCTATGCATAAACTAGTTTGATGGCAAGAAACTTGCAACACCAGTTCAAAGGATCTTGACAAGCACTGCAAGTTCACCACAACTAAGTGTAGGTACAGGTTTCCAGTCTGGTACTGAAGTGCAGTTTTTTCTAAAGCCACAAAGATGCAGACTGCTCAAAATGTCAAACCTGCTACTATTGTATACTGTATGCACATGGCTTAATGCAGCTTTGCTACAGAGCCATTTGTAGCTTAACAGTGAAACTCAGCATGCCTCCATTATATGTAGATATGGGAGAGGCAGTAATGCACTGAATGCAGCCAAACACCAAAAAGAGTACTGTGGATGATTGTCAGTTGTCCATCCTGGGGCAACAGCAGTGCTGTGAGATTGAGCATCTTAAAAAGGGTAGTCTGTTCTTCCCAAGGACAATTACTACAACTGGAAGACAAGTCATCAGTTCTCAACACCAGAGCAGACATACAGGTACAAGAAAGTACAGTTGTGTACACTTACCATAGATGTTAGAGTGTATTCACTGTTGCAGTCATTACATCTGGGTAATCTGCTGGCAGGTTGCCCTGCCCTCAAGTCAGCCTGAATTCCAAAGTCTTGGGTCCTGCGTCGGTTGCAGTCTTCTCTTCCATGACATCAGGGGTATAAAACATGCAGCAGATGCCATTTTCTTTAGTTTCCTGCCCCCGGTCAGGTGCCCCCAAAAAGGTAGCAATATTATATATATTTATATAGATACATGCGTCAATATAAACTTTACCTTCATCTACAAGCAAATACACCATAGGTTGTAGAAGATAGAGAAGGAAAGAAAACTGTAGAATGACAGGGGGATGGTGGGAGGGTAACCTGGACTGAAACAGTGAATACACCAACATCTACATTTATGGTAAGTGTACACAACTGTACTATGTTCGTGTTTCACTGTAGAATCCCAAAGCTATGGTTGGGAGGCTGGAGCTAAACAGCATTAGGTGAGGCTATAAGGCCCTGCAGCACTGCAGTGGCAAAGCCTGCCCTGGACTTAGATAGGCAAATGGTAATGCTTTGTAAAGGTGTGAACAGAACTCCAAGTAGCAGCCTCTAGAATGTCCTTGGTTGGTACTCCTCTGAGAAAGACTACTGAAGTAGCTGCAGCTCTGGTTGAGTGGGACCCAATGCCCTTGGGCACAGGTTTGCCATGGTGTAAGTAGCAGAAACTGATGCAATGGCTTATCCACTTTGAAACGGGATGCTTTGAAAGCCTTTCCTTCTGATCCTGCAGCATAAGACACTAGTAATTGCTCAGTTTTTCTTAGAGCTTTAGTCTTGCTAAAGTAGAATCTTAGCAGTCTGTGTATGTCCAAGGAATGCAGAATTCTCTCCACTTTGATCTGCGGATTTGGATAAAAAGTTGGCAGATGAATTGTTTGTTAAGAGCCACACTGGAAACCACCTTAGGATTTGTCCTCAAAGACACCCTGTCTGGGTAAAATATGATAAAAGGCTCTACAGCCATGAGGGCCTGTAGCTCTGAAACTCTTCTTGCTGAAGTAATTGCTAGTAGCAAAGCTGTCTTCCATAAGAACTTTACATCAGTGGTAGCAGCTGGTTCAAATGGAGGCAAGATGAGCTTTTCCAACACATAATTGAGGTCCCATGCAGATAATGGTGATCTAGGAGGCCTTAAATTTTTGGCTCCTCTAAGATACTGCTTTAGTAAAGGATGAGAAAAGATTGGTGGTTCTGTATTGTAATGAGCCGAAATGGCAGGGGCATGGATTTTGATTGATGAGAAAGATAGGCCTCTGTCAAGCATCTCAGTTAAGTACTGTAATATCGGAGGAATATGTGGGGTTCTGCTGCATCAGATCCTTGTGCTTGATTCCAAGCACAGAATCTCTTCCATTGGTCAACATAAGATTTTCTAGTACTTTGCCTTCTGGCTTCCAAAATGATATCCATCACAGCTGTACGGAGAGGTGTCGTTTGTATGAGTACAGGATTAGCCATGCTGCCAGGTTCAGCATCTGTAGATGATTGTGCAGGATCAGATTGTTTTGCTGGGACAGTAGTTGTGGTTTTTTAGGCAAGGTCCAAGCTGGGTATTGAGACAAGTCCCTTAGGACTGGGTACCAGTATTGGCGGGGCCAGTCCGGGGCAATTAATATCTTTGGCTTCTCTTGTCTGACTTTTAGGAGGACCTTGGGTAGAAGAGGCAGAGGAGGAAAGGTGTAAACTGATAGGTTTTTCCAACTGAAGGATAGATGTCCACTTTCCATGTTTGTCTGTGATAACTCCTTGTGCAGAATCTTTTCAGTTGATTTTGAGGAGAGGCAAATAGATGCATCTGGGCTCCACCATTTCTCGGTTATGCTCAAGACTTGTGGAGTTTCCACTCGTGAGATCCAAAAGGTTTCTGCTTAAATCTGCCAGAGTTTTGTTTTCCTGGCAGGAATTGAGCTTTAAGATGCATTTGTTAGGTCAAAGCTGCGTCCCACAGTGCCATAGCTAATCTGCAAAGGGGGTAGGGAGTGTGTGCCCCCTTGCTTGTTTATATACCACATGACTGTGGTGTTAGTCTATCAGTAGTTGTCCTGGATGAATTAAGTCATTGAAGGCTGTTGGGGCATTCTGAACAGCTAGCATCTTTCTGGTTGATATGTAGATGCATTTGATTTGGTGCCCATATGCCCTGAATGCATCTTCCTGACATGTGGGCCCCCCAGGCATAACCTAATGCATCTGTTAGGGCTTGGCTGGCAGGGGGTAGTGAAGGACCATCCCATGTTTTGGTGACAGGCCTTTGCCCATAGAAACTCCTGTTACAGGCAGGGAATGAGGAATCATTGTTTCCAGACTGTGAATGTTAGGTACCATTGAAGTTTCCTCGTATGCAGTCTTGCATATGGAATTATTATGATGCCATGAAGCCCAGAGCCTGCAGAATTTGCCTTCCAGAAGACTGGGTTTTTGTTGCAATCAGTTTGAAGTAGTCAGTTGCCTTGGTCTGGTGTGAGGTAAGCCATCTGGGCATTCAAGCTTGCACCCAGGAATGTTATCTTTTGAGGGTACCAGCTGTGATTTCTGTTTGTGTACCCTAGGCATGTTAGAGGTCTTTTCACAAACACCAGGTGTCGGAGTGTCCTTGTTCTCTGCTTGAATGAGACAGAGATCCAAGTAAGGATATATTTGTATACTTTTGTCTGCAAAACGCAATTACTGGTGCCAGGCACTTTGTAAAGACCCTGGGCACAGTAGATAAGCCAAAGGGCAGTGCAGAGAATTGGTAACGGATTAAGCCAACCTTTAATCTGAGGCATCTTCTGCACGGCTGTCTTATTGGGACATGCAGGTATGCCTCTTAGGTCTAAAGTCACCAGCCAAGTATTCTCGCCCAGCATGGGCAGAAGCTGCTGCAAAGTGAGCATTTTGAATTTTGGAATGTCCAGGTATGTGTTCAAAAACCTTGTCCTTTTTTCCTGTTCTGGTACTGTCTGAATGGCCCCCATATCCATGAGGGACGTAACCTGTTTGTGCCTCTGCCCATTGATTTTTTTGGCAGGTCTGGCCAACCATTTGTCATTGGCAGAGTGTGGAAATGGAATCTGTATCCCTGTGAAACTGTTTAGTACCCAACTTGTCTTGGGTTATTAACTGCTAAGTTTGAGCATAAAATGCTGATTTTCCCCCTATGGGTGCTGCCAAAAGACAAGTGCTTGGTGTAGGCAGAGGGAAGTCATTGGGATTGCTTTCTGTAGGTTTGCGCTTTATCTCCTCCAAATCTGGAGGTGGATGCGCCCCCTTGCTTTGACCTGTATTAGTCTTGAGCCCGGTACCTGGAACCCTTAGGCATCTGGATTTGCCCCTTTGAGCTCCGACACAGGAAAGGACCAATTGTTTTGTAGGCCAGTGTCTACTGAATCTTGGTGACTGCACTTGTAAGAAATCTTTAACAGTTTGCATAGACTTAGCTTGGTCATCCATTTTCTTTAAAACCTCGTCTGCCTTAGTACCAAACATAGAATCCTGCTGTAAAGGTGCATCTAGCAATTTAGCTTTAACATGATCAGGCAAATTTTGCTTCTTTAACCAGGCATGCCTCCTAATCACAGATCCAGTAACTGCGCCCTGCAGGAGGCCTCAAGTATCAAAACCACATTGCAAATTATGCTTTCCAACTTGTTCAGCTTCGTGCAATAATTCCTGCAATTCTTTACTTTCTGCACATTCTGAAATCATTTTCCGTTTCAGCAATCCCATAACATGTTGTTGGTACTTACGCATATGAAATTGACAATTTAAGGCCCAGATTGCCAAGGCTGCAGATGTATAAACCTTCTTTCTCCATCTGTCCAGTGCCCTAGAATCCCTGTCAGAGGGGGTAGGGTTTTTTGCTGTTGAGGCCTCAACTCCCTTTGGACCCTGTGAAATAGTTTCAGGATCAGCAGCAGGGTTTCCAAATAAAAATGTATGCAAGTTGGGGACTCTGTCAGGCTTGCTGGGAGCTGGAGGTAAGGAGTCAGGGGTCATGCTAGACTCCAAAAACACTCATTCACAATGTATAAAACAAGGAGAATGACTAAAGGCTTGTGCTGAGGGAGTAGAAGGAAATCCCTGAGCTTTTTGATTCTGAGAAGTCTTTACTCTCCCAGTGAAAATGCTCCTTCAAAGTATGAAAGGTTTCTCCAAATGAATAATCCTCAGGAGGAGATGCAGATGGAATAGACTCCTCAGCATCAGAATCCTCACAGGAAGGTATAGATAATTCCTGATCAGAAGAAATAGAAACCTGATCTGAAGATTCATAATCAGCGTCTTGCCTAGGCCTCTTATCTGGAGGGGGATGGGTACCCCTGATAAAGGTAATGAGGTCTTCAGCCATTTTGATAATCTATTGTTTAGGCAGAGGCCTGTGCACATGGCTCATGCATCTTTTTTTAGGTTTAGAAGTTGCTTTTGTCTTTGGTTTTGCAGCTGTCAGTTTGATGTACAAAAGTTGCCTGAATACACCCTCAAAAGCCGGTGCCTGCTCAGCGGCTCCAGACCCACAGGGAGATACATCCATCGGTCCAATACCTTGAGTATCTTGTGGCATGCCGGACTACACATGGGTGTCGGTAGAGGCCTGCGACTCAAAGGTAGTGGGGGTATCAGGGGCTGCGAAGGCGCCAGAGTACCAGCGACTGGCTTAGAAGCTTTGTTTTGGATCTAGGCTGCCTTTTCTCTGTCCTTTTGAGTTTTATGTACTCCAGTAGTTGGATTGCTAACCAACTACATTTCTGGGTAGTTAAATCTGTTTCCAAAATACTTTGATGCAAAAATAGAGACGCTTAGTGCGTTGGTTAAATCTTGCACAAAACAGCCAGGTACGTTGTGATCAGGGCCACGGCAAGGAATATACAGTATAAATAGAAATCCTTGAGGTATTTGCTTCCCACAAGTAATACAATTAACTTTTTCTGACATCAGTAAAAAGAAAGGAAAAAAAAAGTCCCCCCAACAGGGTACTTAGCTCTAGTGAAGACTTTGGTTCTGAAACTCTAACATTTCAGTAGTCGGCAGACCGGCACTTGCCAAATGCTTCGGCCACTGCGCGGAAAGAAAGACTGGAGAAAATGGCATCTGCTGCATGTTTTATACCCCTGACGACCTGACATCATGGAAGAGAAGACAGCAACCGATGCAGGACCCAAGACTTTGGAATTCAGGCCGATTGAGGGCAACCTGCCAGCAGATTATCCAAATGTTTCACTGTTGCAGTCATTACATCTGCCTTGTGCATAATCCTAGAACACCAAATACATGATTAAAAACACTGCTGCTGGAGTATAGCCTGCAATCCATGTATTAGAACTAGCACCTCACACATAACCTTGGGGTCTTGGGGGTTGTACAGGAGACATTCCAATAATCCGCAGTAGAAAGCTACAGGATGCAACTCATGCAATCTTGAAACAAAACCAATAGAATGTTAATACTTACCCTGGCCAATACCAACTGAGAAAGGACTCTTTGGGATCTGGGCTCCTCCAAATGTTATGTGTATTGTGTACACTCCTTCCATGGTGGGTTTGTAGGTGCAGCGGTAGGTACTGTTACCTTTGTCCTCAAGCTGAACATCCACAGCATCTTTCTTTCCAGTTGGGTCAACTATGCTCACCTCTACTTCGCCAACTCCAGCACCTAAGATTAAATAAAATTCAGAAATTTAAACACTAACCAACCAAGAAGCGTTTTGTTCACCTGTTGGTGGAATGAACTTTGGAGCGACCAAAAGACTAGTTACATGTACAATTATGTGCAGAATTTAAAGATATGAAAGAAGGCTTCATACAAAGAACTTGAACAGGCACCCACATGACTGATGCAGTTGCCATCATTACAGGACACTGCCAAAATACATCAGATAGCTTCAGAATACCAGAGTTGGATTCTCAACTACACAAACTTTAAAAGACCACCTAAACATAAAGTTATCCTACTTTAAGACTTCCTAAAGGTGAAAACTTCTACTTACCCGCTGTAAATATTTCAAAATAAGTACTCTTGTTGGCAATGTTCCCACTGGGTGTCAGGCCTGGGCCCTGTGCAGTGACTTTACTGGCATCTCCCTGAGCTTTGCTCACCTCTACTTCAAATGGACTTTTGGCAATGTGTTGCCCAGCAAACAAAACTGTAACCTACAAAAAAGTAAAAACATGGATTCAAAGCGTTCAATACTTGTCCACTGCAGTAGCTTTTAGAGTAGCAAGCAAAAGGCAGGAATTGAAACTGAAGAACTAGTGTGCAGCAGTTCTACTACCCCTTAATTTGCACAATACAACTATAAAAAGCCAAAGTGGGTGCGATTCCCCACAACTACTACTTCAAAATCAGGCAGGAGGGAAGCTGAAGGTTAGAACCCATAATTTACTTTAGTAAGACAATAGAAACAATTCTTCAGGTTTAGCCAAGGGAAGAAAAAGATGACAGCTTACAAAAAGTAGGCCTGTAACAAACATCAGTTTACTATTAAATGTGTAGTGGCTGTAGCAAAGCTGTAATCAAGAAATTGCTGCAAATACACCAGGATAATTACCTCACACTACAAATTTACAACTGACCTACTCAAACAGTAGTGAAGATTAGCAGTAGAGCATGAACGTAAAGCAGCACAGTGTGAAAGGGCTTTTCTATGACTCCATAGACAAGAATGGAGGATTATGGTGCAAAGAGATGCAACTCATGTTGGATAACTATTTTAAAAGAATCCAGTTACTTGATAAAGGAGCTCTGGGCTGCTCAAAGACCAGACTAAACTGAAATACAGGCAGCAGTGGTCTGAACTTTGTACAACTTTACTGCAAAAGTCTGCATGTGCCAGTTTTGAAGGTGTGCTCTTAAAGCAGTACAGGAAGGATTCAACTGCCTTTGTTGAATGGGTGGAATGCCAATTTTTTGGGCAAAAGCAGGAGTGGAGAGTTGAACATACTATTGTGGTGCTTGAAATCTGAAGATTGGGGGGGGGGGGGTTAAGTACTCCAGACCAACTGGTCCAGTACAAAGCCTACACGCAAAGGGTTAAAGATTTAGCAGTTTAAAGCCACCAAAGGCTCGGACACTGGTAACCATTTAGCCATAATGCTTCAAAGGTGTTCTTATTCGGGTAGAATAATGACCCTACAGAAGGCATCGGAGGTAATGAAGCTACAGCATTCTATGCTACTCCAATAACTGGAGGAGCACCCCTTTCCTACAGTTAACTGTACCAGTGGTTACAGAGTATAAAAGGTTTTGGCCCAGAAAGTGTCTTTAGTTGTCTGGATAAGATCTTGATAGCTACCTTTAGGCGTCTGGCTAAAGAGAACACGTCTCTAATCTGTTCCATGTTGGTCCAAATGTGGGCTGGCATAGTTTTGATTCATACCAGAGTGCAGCTTTCATATGTGAATGTAACAGTTGTGCTGCATTAAATTAGGTAAATCAAGGGAGGGTGGCCTAATGGTTAAGGTGTTTGCCTTACAAACATAACGTGCAGAGTTAGAGTCTCACAAGGGATAATGGGCTAAGCTTACAACGGCTCACAAGGGCACTTAGATTCATAGGCTAGTACTAGGCTATGAAACAAGATGAAGGTAGTTACAACTGAAAGTCTATATACAAAATATGGATTTTAGGAAAAAAAAAAAAAAGTCAGGCAATTTAACATGGGGAAACGTATACAAAGCAAAAAAATTCCTAAGGGAGCAGAAGCAAAACCTACCCAAATTTTAAGTTCAACAAGCAACTGAACTGAAGGGCCAGTGGCCAATTTTTAACAGGGTGCTCAAGAAATCCCCAAGCAAACATCTTCGCCAATAAGAGGAAATCTCATTGTTCTGGAATTTTTCCAGTGTAAGGGAACAGAGCTCTGATGGAACTGATCTGATTAGGTCTTGGGCAAAAGCTTAAGTAGCCCTCTTCACTGAATTTGCACGGCCCTCTTTTGTAAAGCAAGTGTTGGAGAGGTGCTCCAGGGACCGCAAGATACAGTTTTACTACAGAAGACTGGGGTACAAACACATCCTGTCCAAATTGACAGCTTTAGACTTTAAGGGGTAGAGGTATTTAGAGATGTTGGAGCTGGGTTGGGTTTGGGAGGGAGGTAAACTGCCATGTCATGAAACGGCTGACATGAAGTGAAGACTGCACTTTACTACTAGAAGTTTAAGCCCAGAAGTGTTGGGACTACTGCAGCCACCTGCTGGTGGGTTTCAACCATGTTACAGTACAGACCTATCCCCACTGTGTAGTGTTAAGGAATCTCCAGACACCAGGCTTCATCTCAGAATTCAAGGGCTTTTATTTCTTTGGTTAGCCATTGTTGGAAAAAAATGAAGGAAAGCTAAATGGAGTAGTCAGTACGTTCGCTATACATGGTGGGACCTGGATTTTGGAAGATGGAACCCCAGCCTGAGACTACAATGCTAAAGATCTAGGCCTTACAAAAAGTGGAGACAGGATACCTTTTGGGATAGAGGTCTTCAGAAGACTGCTATATGGCAAAGGGTCACTTTACGAAGGACAAACGCATACAAAATATACACCTGTAATGTGAAAGATATGTTGACTGGCGGCCAAGTTCTGTTTTTGGCAAGCCTGAACATCCCCTTTATGCCAGTACACAGGGTGCATATGGTGATGTTCCAAAGACTTATAAATTCAGAAGCCTGGCCGGACATCAGGCTTCCATGGAAGGGAATCCCATATAGTTAAAAGGCAAGCTGATCTACTGTTAGGGTAAGACTTTACACAACTGTACTTTCCAAATTGACAGCTAAATTCACAGATTTAACAGGCTGTGAAGATGTCCATGCTAAGATGCATGGTACTGTCCCAGGTTTCTACTTGCACAAAATCCCATTTGTCTCCTCTTTATTCCTCTCCCAGGCAGAAAACTTGAATGCTTTCAACATCTTTTAGATATTGGAAAACTGCCATTTTAAAGCCCACTTATCAGCTTGTCTTCATAAGATGAGAACCAGATACAGTTGCTTTCAGCTACAAGATCCTCACATTTGCTAAAATCTGTTTCCTTTAGTTACCTGACTTGACCCAATTAGTTTTAGGTGTAAGCAAGGACCTTAATCCAGTCATTGCCCTATGCAAAAACAAACATTAATTTCACTTGGGATTTATTTTACATTTGTTAACCGGGAAAGTCCAACTGGATACAGGTCCATTTTCAGAGGAGGCCCCGGGAGAAGAGCTCCAAATGTACAAAAACGAAGTGTAAATACAGTGCAATTAGTCTCATCACAAAACTGAAGTTTTAACGATATGTACACACAGGTACAGGTTTCTCACATATATACAGCAAAGGTTGGAAGCAAGTAGCTGAGAAAGAAAAGGTTAATAATCTGAAAAAGGAAAACGTATTAAAAGGTGGTTATCATACATGGTGTAGTGTTAACTAAATCTTTCCAGTAGGTGGGTGATGCACAAACAATTTTAAAACAGTCGAGTCGCAGTTTTATTCCTGTAATGAGGTTCTGATTTATGAATTATGTTTGAGTGGGGGTTAGTCAGGATTTGTACAGGGACAAAGCCACTGCATTTTTAGGCATTTCCCAAGGGATATTTTGAATTGGGATAAAGAGGGGTCATTGGTGAGTTCAGCAGGAAGTAAGTTCCAGTTTTAACCAGCAGAGTTGGAGAACAGTGATTCACCAGCTGAATTGTTGGTTTCAGTTTGCACTAGCAATTTTTTGGAAGAGCCAAGGGATTTTAGGTTACTGTAGGGGATAAATATTTTTCAGTAGGAGTGTACTGCCTGGTTGGTAGAGGATTTTGTGAACTATTAGTTGGTTATATTGCAGTTGACAGGGTAGTTCAAGCCAGTCTAACAGTTGGTTAAGGCAGTGATGGGTTCTATACACTGATCCTGTAGCAAATCTGGCAATGTTATTGTAGCACCTAGTTAATTTGAGGTTTGATTTGCTTAGGTTTATGAAGATGGGTGAGGCATAAAGAAGGGTTGATAGCAGATCTGCCCGACATGCAAAGCCATGTCCAACCCAGAAATGGACATGCTCCACCTAAAGAAAGTCTTATCCCCTCGAGCCACACGCTCTAGGGATCTAAACCTCACCACAATAAATGTGATGTGCTGGAGGGATGGATTCCTGTCCCAGAGACTTCTCATGCTTTGGAACAAGATTCCAATCTACATTAGGCAGAGCTCCTTGCCAATGCTCTTCAAAAGAGACCTTGATGAGTGGATGGGAAACCAAGTTTACCCCGGTGATCACTTCAGTGGCTCTGCTGGACAGAGGCACAGGGAACTAATCTAAGGTGGGGGGGTGGCGAAAGCGAACACATTCTGGCTAGGCTTATAAATGCCTTCGGGCAGATAGGTTCATAGGCAGGTACTAGTTTATATGTACAGGCAATAACAGTTTAGCAGATGGGGTTAAGAATGGTTTAATCCTGTATAAAAAGCCTAATTTATTATGGTTTTAATAGCCTTGTCTATGTGAGCACCAAACTGGAGATTGTTGATCACTCCCAGTAGTTTAGTACCAGGTTTTGGGGAAATTATGGTACCATTGTTGGATATTATGGTGAGAGGTGGTGAGGGAACCTTGCGAGTGGGGGAGAAGAGTAATTGGTTTTATTTAGGTTTAATAGTAGTTGTCGACCAGTGAGCCAGTTCTCTACTTTGTTGAAAGTGATTTGGGACAAGGATGATCAGTTTACTTTTACAACCAGACCCCTCACCTCAGCTACCCAAGATTACAGCCCATTATATATTAACATGCTTTGTCCAGGATTTACACTGGCATGCCTTAGAGATACAGGGATACTAAAGTAAACTGGTGTAACGAAAAAAAAACTGAAAAACGCATTTATACAACATGCAGTTTGAGACATTTTATAAAATGTTATTGATGCTGTTTTCCTTCCTCCTCCCCTTAATGCTACACACATTAAGGACATGAAGTATGACATTGAGGACAAGTATTTCCCCTTTTTTGTTCAGCCGTATTTCACAACTGTGAATTGATGCTTTGTAATCCCACATTCATAACTTCCAAGTTACTGGATTTCCATCTTCCAACTCCAGTCTATAGTTAGTTTTCAACATACTCCTAAATCCAAGAGGTTATGCATCAAAATATGCCTGATCTACCACGAAAAACATCCCGAAGACAGGACAGCAGCTTGAATCTCACCTGCCACTCAATATTCCTAGATTACTGAAATCTACACTTCAGTTTCACTGAGTCTCCAACTTTAATCTGCCACAGTTTTCAGAAAGCTTTCTGCTAGTATGACTGCATTTAGTATTAGAGATGCTGGCAGCTTTCTCATTGCCAGGTCTGGAGCATACACACTTGCAGTTTACACAGCGGAATCTCAATCCAGTTGCTTGTTTTACAAAGTCTGTTCCATTTCCTCTTGTACAGGAAAATTTTCTATGTGCTCTGTCTTGTTCTCCAGTTACGTACGACCTCAGTTGTAAAACAAAATGAACGCTTTATTGAATATTGTGTTTTCGTCCAATAGACTTCATCCTGGATCCAGGATGAAGTCTATTGGACGAAAACGCAATATTCAATAAAGCGTTCATTTTGTTTTACAACTGAGGTCGTGCTTTGAATTTTCCACACTCCTGCTTTTCTTTTTTATTGGTATTGGAGCCGTTTTGAAAAGTCTGCCATATTGACTTTCTTCTTTTGTTCTCCAGTTACCATTTTTTGAAACCTCTTTTCAAGCAGTCTCTCTGCCAGCCTTTTCGTCATTCATACCTCTGATGTTTGCAGTCTCACTGAACCTGTTTAAAGCTCCTTCCATTTTCCAGTCTAATTTTCTCCTCCTGCGTTTCATTTAATCAAGAGCACATTTTGCTTTTCTTCTAGAACGCTGGAAGAAACCTCTTGCATGGCTGGAGCTAAACTGCTTTTTGCTAAACAGCTGCAGGATTCTTCCCAGACAGCACTCTCTTCACCTTGTAGTCCATTTTCTTTTGGGTTCTCAATTTCTTTGATGGCATCTGGGTAGTATACTTACTAGCAAGTAAAATTTACCCAAAAAGAAATTTGCCTGTTTTGCAAGTTTGTTTTTATACTGGCAGAGCTGAAATTAAGAGCGTTACTCAGTGTGCAGCCATCTGGGAAGTCACCACCACACAGGACCATCTCCAAAGAGATCAGATGTAAAGGCAGACAAAGTACTTCACTGCGAGCTGCAACTTATTCCATACACTGGAGTTTGGAAACCTCCGCCTACAGTGAGGTTTTTGTAGATTAGGTTCCTAGTGTAGGTGTTTTACTAAAGAGGCTATAGAACTGGTGCCAAAAATCAGTTAGTCTGTGGACTCTTACAGTATGAAGTATCCCTTCTCATTTTTTCCAGTTTCAGGAAAGAACAGGATAGTTTGGCTTCAACTCAGATGCCACTTTAGAGAAGGATTTGTCTAATGAAACCCAGTCTGTGGAAAAGGCTGACTCACCATAACAGCTTGCAACTTGTGCTTGCAGAGGTCAGCGCAATCCATAAAATAGCTTTCCATATTGTGAACCTAAAATTAGGTTGACAAGCTGGTTCAAATGGAGCAAGTGCTGGCTTGAATCATAAAATAAAGATCCAAGGAGCAGCCCCTGGTTCTCTTGGAGGCCTTCTGCAAAACTCCTTCCATACATTCATAGATTTGTACTATGCCAAGCACTAAGACCTTTTTGCGCCTACTCGTACATCCCAGATCTGACAAGTTCTTGTACCTTAAGTGTAAGGCAGGAAATTGGGCGAGGACATTTACAAAGGCTGCCTGTCCATTACAGAGGGATGAATTTCCTGTGCCAAATTAGTGAAGTTGCATGAATTGGGTTAGGGAGAAACTCTGCTTCACATAAATGGGGAGCTTGTTTCAGAGAACGGGCAGTCTCTGGGATATGCAACAGGCTCCCCAGAAGGTCCCATTTATATCACAGGCAGGGCTCAAGTCTTTGTTGTGCATCAGTGCAGGGCCCAAGTCCTTGTATGCCACACATCTCCCTTCAGCCTGAAGAGACCAAACAGGGATAGGGTCTTGAGGCAGTCAGGACAATCTCCTTAACACAGTGGGGAACAGCTGAATGTTTCCATTGCTGGGTGTGCCTTGTCAGGTACATACCAAAAAGGGGTATGTGTAAACTTTTTTTTTTTTTTTTTTACATGAGAATGCACTGAAAGGGGACCCATAGGCAAACATGCTGAAATGGCAGACTGGAACCTTGATAAGTAAGGCAGGCCGCAAGGACAGCTAAGTATTATAAAACCAGAAAACACTAGCTCTGAATGGATGCTAGTTGTATTGGCAACCAGCTAGAATTTTTTTTCATTTGCAATGTACCTATACGATTTTCTAGGTAGCAGGCAGTCTTAACACATTAGTACACACTTATACACAGAAGCCTAAAGGGAATAGACCCAATCATCCAGGCAATCCATTAAAGTCGATGGGGATCAAGATCGAAACACCCCTGTTCTTGTGCAAGCAAATCCATTCAGAGTGAGCTTGTGGTAAACGCTCCTGTTCATTTCCAAATGAAAACACAGTTGCTTGTGCCAGATATCACCACAATGATATTGAGAGGATTACTTCCAAGTCTGAAGTACTCTAGTAAAATCAATGAAAATGGTAGGAAAGCATGGAGGAACATTCCTGTCCAAGGAAAGGAAAAGGCTTCCATCTTCCAAGCCTTCCTGCTGGACTACAGGTTATACACAGTCAAGTGCCTTGATTAGAGCAACACATCTTATATATTTGTGCTTCTATGCCCTTATTGTCCCAGATACCTTACACTTTTATCCCTCCACTGATCCCCAAGCAAAGCCTGAAGCATTTGCGATTGTTTTGGAGCAGAAGGGGAGATCTAGACTGGAGGATGTCTTGTTCTCCAGATAGATTTCACTTTACAATCCCAAAACTGGAATTTGGGAAGACAATAGGTGTTTGATGGGATCAGATACCATTGCATTATTATATGGATTCTTGCCAGGGGTATGATGAATTAGATGAAAGTCCAAACTTCCTGAAGTAATCCTTTGCAGTGACCCGTGTCGCATTAGAAATCTAGATTAAGGGCTTAACTATGGAACAAAAGCTGTGTTAGAGTGTCTCACACAGTTCAAAATCCTTTATGACTAAAGTCCAAGGACTTCAATGTTGGCTTGGAATCTCAGGATTATGCATTTCCGATTATGTAGGAAATCTTGCCCAAGTGAGAGACTCCAGACATG
Organism: Protopterus annectens; assembly: GCF_019279795.1. Classification (NCBI taxonomy): domain Eukaryota; kingdom Metazoa; phylum Chordata; order Ceratodontiformes; family Protopteridae; genus Protopterus; species Protopterus annectens. The sequence continues at coordinate 844,795,968 of NC_056741.1, read as the reverse complement.
TAAAAAAACTCTGCAAGCTAAATATGGAAAATACTGATACCTTGTAGCCTGCAATGAGCTATAAAGTACAGTTTTGTACCTACCATAAATGTAGATGTTAGTGTATACACTGCTGCAGTCATTACACTTGGGTCAGGCAGTTCCCCAGTCAGCCCGAGTTCCAAAGTCTTGGTCCGGCGTTGGTTGCAGTCGCCTCCTCCCTGACGTCAGTGTGACAGGGGTATACAAGATGCAGCAAAAGCCATTTTCTTCAGTTTTTCTTACCCCAGATGTCAAGGTGCCTCTAAATAGGTAGGCAATTCCAACTGCTAATAAAACCCACAAGAAAAGCAAAAAACAACTTACTACCTATGGGGAGTATTTGCTGGTAGCTGTAAGGGTAGAAGGTATAGGTACGTACCAGCCAGTACGAGGGGAAGGAGGGAGGGTAACCTGGACTGCAGCAGTGTATACACCAACATCTACATTTATGGTAGGTACAAAACTGTACCACGTTCATAGTGTTCTACTGCTGCAGTCATTACACTTTGGTAGAATCCCAAAGCTGAGGTAGGGTGACTGGTTCTAAAAGGCATTAGGGGTGGCTACAAGGCCCTGCAGCACTGCAGTGGCAAAGCCAGCTCTGGATTTAGAGTATACAGGCAGATGGTAATGCTTGGTGAAGGTATGTACAGAACTCCAAGTTGCTGCTTCCAAAATATCCTTGGTAGGTACCTCCTGAGGTAGGCAGCTGAAGTGGCTATTGCCCTGGTGGAGTGAGATCTAATGCTGCTAGGTACAGGTTTTCCATGGCATGTGTAGTAGAAACTTATACAATGTCCTATCCATTTCGAAATAAGTCTGTTTTGAAATGGCTTTTCCCTGTGCTCCTGCAGCATATGCTACCAATTGCTCAGACTTTCTGAAAGCTTTGGTTTTGTCCAAGTAGAAGCGTAACTACCTGTGAATGTCCAAAGAGTGCAGTAGTCTCTCCCCTTTATTGTGGTTGAAGATAAAAAGTTGTCAGGTGAATAGTTTGGTTTAGAGCCACACTGGATACCACCTTTGGCATAAACGTAGGGTTAGTTCTTAAAGACACCCTGTCCTGGTGGAAAATGTGGAAAGGTTTCACTGCCATTACAGCCTGTAATTCTGAAACTCTTCGTGCTGATGTTATTGCCAGGAGCAGAGCAGTTTTCCAAGAGATATATTTTAATTCTGTTAGCTGGCTCAAAAGGAGGTAAAGTTAGTTTTTCCAAAACAAAGTTGAGGTCCCAAGTTGGAGTAGGTACTCTATGGGGCGGTCTTGTTTTTAGCCCCTCTGAAGTACTGTTAGAGGATTAGAGAAAATTGGTGGATCTGTGTTGTAATGAGCAGAGATGGCAGAGGCATGGATCTTTATGGATGAGGAGGAGAGGCCTTTGTTCAGCATCTCAGTTAAGTATTGTAGTATCGGAGGAATGTTTGGGACAAGAGGGTCAAGGCTGTGAGCGTGGTTCCAGGCACAGAATCTCCTCCATTTATCCGAATGGGCTTTCCTGGTACTTGGCCTTCTGGCCTCCAGAATGACATCCATAACAGCTTTGGAGAGAGGCATTGCTTGCTTGACTAAGGAGTCTTCCATGCAGCTAGGTTTATGGTCTTTAGCTGGCTGTGCAGAATTGATTGTTGTGCTGAGTCAGCAGATGTGGGATTAGAGGCAAAATCCAGGGTTGTTCTTGTGCTAAGCTCCTTAAGATTGGGTACCAGTGCTGGTGTGGCCAGTCTGGTGCAATCAGGATCATCTTTGGCTCTTCTTGTCTGGCTTATGAGTACCTTTGGCAGGAGAGGAAGTGGTGGGAAAGCGTATACTTGTAGGTTCTCCCAGCTGAATGAGAGGGCATCCACTTTCCATGCTTGTGGATGGTAACTCCTTGTAAAGAATTTTTGTAGCTGGCAGTTTATTGGGGATACAAACAGATCCATGTCCGGGCTCCACCACCATCTCTGTGTTATCATTCTGAATATTTGTGGATCCAATTCTCATTCGTGGGAATCCATGACGTTTCTTGCTTAAGTAGTCTGCCAGTGTTTCTCTCCTGGCAGGAATTGTGCTTGCAGATGAACTTGAAGGTTTATAGCTGTGTTCAACAAGGTCATGGCTTGTCTGCATAGGGGGTAGGAGTGAGTGCCCCCTTGCTTGTTATGTACCACAACTGTGGTGCTGTCTGTCAATCAGTAGTGGTCCTGGATGCAGCAGGTCCTTGAAAGCTATAAGGGCATTTTGTACAGCTAGCATCTCTGATTGATGTGAAGATGCCTTTGTTCTGTGGGCCACGTGCCCTGAATACATTTGCCTGCCATGTGTGCTCCCCAGGCGTAATCCAATGCATCTGTTGTCAGTTTGCCTGGCTGTGGGCTGTGTAAAAGGCTGTCCCTTGTTGAGGTGACCAACTTGAGCCCACCACTGAAACTCCTGTTGAAGGCAAGGGATTAGTGGTATAACAGTTTCCAAACTTTGACAGTGTTGAGACCATATATTCTTTAGGTACCACTGTAGTTTCCTCATATGCAGTTTGGCATATGGAATTAGTAGTATGCAGAATGCCATGTAACCCAAGGCCTGCAGAATTTTTCTTGCAGGGAGTTGGGTCTTTGTTGCCATCAATTGAAAGTATTGACTCAGTTGTCCTTGCTTGTCTGACGCGAGATGAGCCATCTGGGCAGTTGTGTTCAAGCTGGCACCCAGGAATATCTCTTGTTAGGGCACTAGTTTTGATTAATTTTAGTTTACTGTGTACCCCAGGCAACTTTTTACAAATGCCAGATGCTCTAGAAGAATGTCCTTGCTCTCTGCTTGAATCAGGCAGTCATCCAGGTACGGATAAATTTGAATTCCTTTGTCTGCAAAATGCAATTACTGGTGCCAGGCACTTTGGCTTATCTACTGCGCCCAGGGTCTTCACAAAGGGCAGTGCAGAGAATTGGTAGTGCACTGAACCAGCTATGAATCTGAGGTATCTTCTGCAGTTTTGTCTGATTGGACCTCAAGGAGGCATACCTGCATGTCCCTAAGTCACGAGCCAAGCTTTACAGCAGCTTCTTCCCATGCTGGGCAAGAATGTCAACATTTTGAATTTCGGAACATCCAGGTAAGTGTTTAGAGATGAAAGATCCAGAATGGGCCTCCAGGCTTCGTCCTTTCTGGGTACCAGAAAGAGTAGAGTAAAATCCTTGTCCTTGCTCCTGTGATTGTACCTTTTGAATAGCTCTCGTATCCATGAGTGCTGAGCCTCTGCCCATTGATTTGGCATTCCTTTTAACCTTGGCAGAGAGTGTGAAGTGGAACCTGTAACCTTGAAATAAAATGTTGAGAACCCATTTGCCTTTGGTGATCATTGCCAATTGTGGTAGAAGAGTGCCAGTTCTCCTCCCAAGGGGGCTGCCAAGAGGGATATGTTTGGCAGCTGTAGTGGGAAGTCATTGGAGACACTTTTTATATGGTTGGGGCCAGTCTTCCCCTTCTTTCTGGCCCGAGGCAACCCATTGTAGAGGCCTATAAGGACCTTGTGTTTGACCTCTACCTCTTGGACGTCTGTATCTTCCCCTTTGAGGTCAGTCTAATTGGCAAGGGCCAATTCTTAGTTGGTCAGTTTCTGCTAAATCTAGAAGGCTGAACCTGTAAGAAATCCTTCACCATTTGCATAGATTTAGCCTTACCCTCCATTTTCTTTAATACCTCTCAACTCTGCTGCAAAGGTGCATCCAATAATTTTGCTTTAACATGATCTGGTAACGTAGGTTCTTTTAACCAAGCATGTCTTCTAACGACAGAGCCTGTAACTGCTGCTCTGCAGGAGGCCTCTAGAGAATCAAAACAACATTGCAAAGTATGCTTTCCCACTTGTTCAGCTGCATGCAATAAATCCTGGATTTCTTTAAAATTAGGAGGATCTGATTCTGGAAGCATTTTCTGTTTTAACTGACACAGTAAAAATTGCTGATATTTTAGCATGTGAAACTGGCAATTAAAGGCTCTCATTGCTAAAGTTGCAGACTTGTATACTTTCTTTCCCCATCTGTCTAATGCTCTGGAATCTGTCAGAGGGAACTGGATTCTTGGCTGATGAGGCCTCAACTCCTTTGGGTCCCTGAGAAATAGTTTCAGGGTCAGCTACAGGGCTTTTATACAGAAATTTACAAGTCAGGGACTCTAGTATATCTGTCAGGTTTAACAGGGGCTGGAGGTAAGGAATCAGGATTTAAGCTGGATTCAGTATACACATCATCCACAATATCCAACACTGGCGGAATAGCAAGGTGTCCGTGTTGAGGTAATAAAAGGAAGTCTGAGCCTTTTCTTGGATTCTGATTAATCCTTGCCTTCCCAGTGGAAATGCTCCCTCATGGTATGTAGGGTTTTCCAAAGGAGTAGTCCTCAGGCGGTGAGACTGATGGAATTGATTCCTCAGCATCAGAATCCTCATAAGGGGGTAGAGAGTATTCTAGGTCAGAGGATGAATCAGAAGAGATGGACACCTGGTCGGATGAGTCAGTCTGCATCCTGTCTAAGCTTTTTATCAGGAGGGGGATGGGACCCCCTGATCAGAGTTTTTAGGTCTTCGGCCATTTTGAGCATTTGTTTCTTCGGCATGGAGGCCAGTCTTGGAGAATGCTGTACGTTTCTTTGATTTTTTTAAAGGAGGCTTAGACTTAGCTGAGGGTTTAATGCTTAACTGAGGTCTGAAGACACCCTCTGAAGCTGTGGGTTGCTCAGCTACTCTGGATCCCTCCGAAAGGTTAGTCTCGGTAAGCTGAATAACGTGTGCGTCTGAAGGCCCAGCCATCTCCACGTGGGAGTCAAGAGGCAGCCTGTGGTTCTACAGAAGCTGTCAGGGGGTCCGCGAAGGTGCCTCGCTGAAAACCAGAGAACCGGTGACTGGCCTAGAAGAGGCTTAGTCAGTTTTAGGCCTCGGATGCCTATCCTGGTCTTTGCGCTTTGTGTATTCCAGAAGTTCCAACTGCATGGTATAATTGAATTTTCTACCAAAATGTCGGGCAAAATCAAACAGACATTTAATAGTGCGCTCGTTAAACCTAGCACAAAACCAGTGACATTGTGGTCAGGGCCTAGGCATGGTATACAATAGGAATGGAAATCCTTGAGGTATTTGCTTCCCACAAGGAATACAGTTATTAACTTTTACTGACATTGGTCTGAGGCAAGAAAAAAAAAAAAAAGTTTCCCCAATGGGGTACTTAGCTTTGTAGAAGACTTCGGTTCTGGATTCGGAATGAAAATCTCAGGAAACTGCCGACTGGCACTTGCGAACTGCTTTTGCTTCGGGCACTGTGCGGCAAGAAAGACTGAAGAAAATGGTGTCGGCTGCATCTCATATACCCCTATTGCACTGAAGTCAGGGAGGCTATGACAACAACAGATGCCAGACCAATACTTTGAAACTCAGGCTGACTGGGGAACCGCCTGATGGCAGGATAACCAAAGTGTAATGACTGCAGCAGTGTAACACTAACATCTAGCGCAGTGGGTCTTAAGATTTGATCACTTTGTGGGGAAGTAAAGTAGACCTTGTGTCTTGAGGATTAGGGCTGCAATAAGTTTTTAGTTACTCTAGAAAGGGAGGTAAAGATTTACAGGTTTAGGGACAGCATTTTCAACTTTGGCATCACAAATTAACTTTAGAAAAAATCCTAAAAACTTCTCCAGGCACTATTTGGCCCCCTGCTTCCCAAGACAACATATGAAGGACGGGGGAAGTAGTCTAATCTTGAGGAGGAATTCTTCCTTGAAAGGAGGGAGGAATTTCCTCCCACTACCATCTGTAAACCTTGAACACTTCAGAACACATCAAGATTAACTACCCAGGTGAATTTAAAATCATTTAAAATCTTATTAACACCATCTGGGAGTTCTGAGCATGCAGCCAGGAAAACCTCAATATAGCATCAGGGCAACTGTCCTGAAGCACGAGTCATATCCATACTTTAAACAGAGTTATGGCCCATGAAATGGGGGAAACTGACATTCAAAGTAGATTTTTCCCCAACAAGGAACTAGAGTACTTTTGCAATTAGTCAGGATGTAAACAAGTTTCAGTTGCAGAAGCATACCCCACCCCCACACTTGACAAAAATGACAAAGGAAAGATTGGAACTAAATGATCAAACAGAAGTAGGATCAACTAAAGATACATTAAGTTTGGAATTGGAATAAAAACTTGCTAGACTGAACTTGCCGTTTTGCTTAGTGACAGCAAAACTGGTAATCTTCGTGTGGACAGCACTGGTGATGGGTTAGTGTTCTGGGAATTCCTCATGGAACAGCTCAGTTTTTTTTACGGATTGAAATCGTTCACTAGACCATGTGCCACTATGGAAATGACTCCCCACAGGAGAATCTGATACCATGCTCTCCAAGATTTCCAATTTAGACTGAAAACTACCTGCCCTTCATATTCCTGTCCAGCTTCAAAATCTGGAATTTAAGAATCATTTTACCAGAATTGGTAGCTAAGACCCAGAGCCAGACCTAATAAACTACTCCTGCCCAAGGAAAGTTTAGCAAAAACAGACACATTTCACCATCCTAAACCAAAGTGGAGGAATCTGAAACAAGAGTCTGCATAGCAGCCCTCGACCAGCAAGACACCCATGTGGCTCAAGGATGTGAACGGGGTGAAGACATGGCAGCTTCCATGGGGGTGGTGCCAGCTGCTGGGTTCAGCAGTTGCTAATGTCAGGGCTGTTAACACTTCTTACCTTGACCAACTGAACCAGAGTGGGAAGTCTGACACCACTAGGGCATCAGCCTCCATGGCCTTCAAGAGGCTTTCATTTTAGAGCAGAAAGTATGGGGACCAGCATTCACAGTACTCCCAAGCCTAGTAGTACTTTTGCACTGAACCACCAGACAGTTTTATTGAAAATTTTACCAAAATTGACAACTAGGGAAACATGTTCTGGGCTTAAACAGAAATTGTAAGTGTGCGTGTGCAATTTTCCACACGAAGCAATTTGACTTCAAGATGAAACTGTATTCTGCACTAGTCAACATGGCAAGAAAATTAAGGCAGCATCGGTTTATGAATTTTTACCACAGATGTCCCAACATTAGGGAGGCAGTCTACCAGCTAAATTCTTTAGCAATGTCAACCATGGATGCCTGCAGGCAGGAATTAGATTCTGTATTGCAGTAACTAAAAAATATTTGACCTGATTAACAGACCCCTTTTTAAAGCTTACCCTTCACCACAGCTCAACTTTAAAGTGCAGGTCCTGTCTAATGAGTTGAGTAAAAGCACAGAAAATGGAAACTGTCCATGCGATGTACCTTAACCTGGCCAAGGCTTTATGCTGTACCACATGTGACAAGCCAAGTGAGCTCTAAACAGACTCCTACACAGACGGATATCAAATTGCCCAAGTTAGAACCAATGCACTGAGTAGCAGGTGCACCTTCAGTAAAAGTACTTACCATAACGTTGCATGCGAGTTGTTAATCTTGCCTTTATTCTTACACATTGGTAAGAAGCAGAGCCATCAGCTCAGAGTCAGCTGCTTTACTAGCTAGATCTCAGAGTAGCTGGAGGCCAGGCCCTTATCCCATGATGCTCTGTCCTACCCCAGATCTAGTTTGCTGAACTCAGCATTAGCAAGTGTAACTCACTAAATACTGCAGTGAGAGTAAGAAATCCTAGAAGACTATCAGACCCCAAGTCTACCTGTTAGAGACCCTGGATGGGGAAGGTGGGTGGGAAAGAAAGGAGATAAACTCCCCCCATGAAACGTTATGGTACATAACTTTGTGAAGTCGTTCAATCTCAAGAGTTTATTCTTACACATGGGTAGTGTCCCAAGCACCCTAATCCTGGGTGGCTCACAGGAGTATATTCCTGAGGACAGTAGAACCAAAGGAAGCACCGCCCCTGGAGGCCTGTCCACTTTGTAATGAGTGATAAAGGTAAGTGGCAGCTGCACAGTGTCCAAAGGTAAACAAGCAGTATAAGCCGAAGATGTGGAGACTGCTCTGGTTGAATGGGCCTTCACACCATGCTCAGTTTGGTTCACTGAAGAGTAGATCAGTTTGATGCAGTTAACCATTTGGAAAGGGTAGAAACTGGTAATCCTTTCTTGGCATTAGCATAAGATACAAAAAGTTTGTCAGTTCTAAATTCCTTTGTCCTGTCCAAACAGAATCTCAATAGTCTGTGGACAAAGTTTATGCAACATTTATTCCAACTGATTAGACTGGATTACTGAAAAAAGTTGGAAGTTCAACAGTTTGGTTCAGATTGGTCTCAGAACACACTTTTGGAAAGAATGAAGGATTAGTCCTCAGTGATACCCTGTCTGGATGGAACACCAGATAGTGGTTTGACAGAAAGGGCTTGAAGCTCAGATAACCTGTGTGCTGAAGTAATGGCCACCAAGAAAATAGTCTTCCAGGAAAGAAACTTCAACTGACAGGATGATGCGGGTTCAAAGGGGGGGAGGGGAAACACACGACAGCACAAAATTTAGACTCCAGGGAGTAAAGGGCCGTCTAGCAGGCAGCCAAAAATGAATGGTGCCCTTCAGGAAGGCCCGACATTGAGACATTAAGTTAGAACCTTCAGCTCAGAGGTGAAAATTCGAGATGGCAACCAATTGGACTCACCAGTAACAGCTGCAGTACCTTCGTGAAAAAGCTTAGAGAGGAATTCCAAGATACTAGCAGCTGGGGCAACATAGGGATCAATGTTATTTTTGAGAATCCCAAAAAGCAAAACAGCTTCGATTTACTAGCATACAACTTTGTGGCAAGCCTCATGTGAAGATACAAGAATGTGCTGTACCCAAGAAAAACTGAGACCTGGACAGGTAGGGAATTTGAGCAGCCAAGCTGTCAGTCTGAGGGAATGAAGGGAGGGATGGAGGGCCCCTGACTAAAGTGTCAGTAGGTCTGGAACCGGGTCCAGAATCCAAGGTTCCTCCAGTTGATAGAGTCAGAAGGGGAATCAAATCTGATGAGGCCAAAGAGGGTCTAATAAAATTAGAGCCCTTCTGAGGGTTTTGGCTTTCTGCAAGAACTTCAGAATCATGGGTATAGGTAGAAAGGCATACAGGAGTCCCAGGGACCAATCGTGTACGAACAAGTCCCTTGAGCTGTCCCCTGGTGGGTGAATTCAGGGCAAAGTAGCTTCTGCATTTGGCATTCACAGGGGATGCACACAGGTTGCAGCAAGGCTGTCCCCATCTGCAGAAAATCTTCTCCACAACTTTATTTTTGAGAAACCACTCGTGTGGTAGCAGAACGGCTCTGCTCAATTTGTCTGCTATCACATTGGATTTCCCCAGGATATGCGTTGCTATCAAAAAGGGCCTGGTGGGCACAGCCCACTGCCAAATTCTAGGCCTCTCGACACAATGGATAAGACTGTTCCCCCTGGCTTGCTGATGTACTAGACTGCCTCTAGGGACAATTACAATACAAATAGACACGTCTCGTGGAAGTGCTGCAATGCCAAAAGCAACGCTCTCCGCTCCAGAACACAGATGTGCAACTGACAGTCTTAGGTGCCTTGGGCTGTTATTCCCTGAAAAAGACCCCCCCCCCAGCCTATCAGAGAAGCGGCAGTGGTCACAGTGGCTGATTGTGGGGGAAGAACAAATTGTCAACCCACTAACTTGTTGGCTGGTCAACCACCAGCGAAGATGCTTCTTGCAAGAGTCTGTAATCCTGATTAAGAAAGACATGGGAAGTTGTTGGTATGACCACTGGGTAAATAGTAACCATTGAAGAATCCTCATGTGCATGAGCATAGCTGCCATGGTGTCTAGTAGTTTCAGTACTTGATGGGCCGGTAGCTTTCTTCTCTGCAGAATGTCTGAGACCTGGTTTCAGAGAGTGGCTATTCTGTCCAGGTGCAATTTGAGGCAGTGGTAGTGTCTAGTTCTGCTCAGATGAAGGAGATATGCTGCGATGGCGACAACGCAGACTTTTCGAAATTGAGAGTGATGCCTAAAAGCAGAGAGCGTTAGATCCCTGGACAGATTTAGCTTATGTCTGGAGGCGGCAGTAAGGAGCCAGTCATCCAGATATGGAAACAATGAATCCTAAACGCTTCAAGTGAGCTGTAACCACTGCCATGCATTTGGTAAACACTCTGGGGGCTTTTGCAAGTCCAAAGGGCAGTGCTCAGAATTGGTAGTGACTGGCTCCCAGCTGGAAAACTCAGATCTCTGGATGGCCTGGTCATTTTGATTTGGTAGTACACATCCGAGATCTAGAGCGCACATACAAATCGCCCACTCCAAGGAATGGGACTGAAGCGTGACCAAGCGGAAAGTACAGTTGTGTACACTTACCATAGATGTTGCAGTCATCACATTTGGGTCATCTGCCTGCAGGTAGCCCTCAGCTGGCCTAATTAAAGTCTTGGGTCCTGCGACAGTTGCTGTCCCTTCCAGGATGTCCAGTCAGGGGTATAAACATGCAGCCGATGCCATTACATCAGTTTTTCTTGCCCCAGATGTCAGGTGCCCCCCTAATAGGAAGCAATTAAATATGAAAGTACAGGATATGCCTCCAACAAAAAAGCAAATGCACCAAAAAGGCTTTTAAGCATAGTAAAGGAAAGTAGAGGTATAGCCAAAAGTTAGGGGGCCGGACAGAGGATTACCAGGACTGCAACAGTGAACAAACATCTACATTTATGGCAAGTGTACACAACTGTACTAGGTTTAGCGTTTCACTGCTGTAGTCATTCCATTTGGGTAGATTCCCAAAGCTATGGTTGGGAGGAGGAATTTAGATAGCATTAGGGCTAGCAAGACTGCAGTGGCAAAGCCATCTCTGGATTTAGAGAAAATTGGCAAATGTACAGAACTCCAGGTAGCAGTTTTTAGGATGTCCCTGGTAGGGACACCTCAGAGAAAGGCTGTGAAGGTAGATGCAGCCCTGGTGGAGTGAGGTCTGATCCTCTAGGGGATGGTTTTTTTCATGGTACTTGTAGCATAAATGAATGCAATGGCTTATCCATTTAAAAATTGTTTGCTTTGAAATAGCCTTCCCCTCTGCCCCTGCAGCAAATGCCACTAGTTCAGATTTCCTTTGAGATTTAGTCCTCTTCAAGTAGAATCCAAGTTGTCTGTGCACATCTAAGGAATGCAGTATCTGTTCCCCTTTATTCTGTGGATTGGGAAAGAAGGCTGGCAAATAAATGGGCCGATTAAGAGCCACACTGGATACCACCTTGCGCATGAAGGATGGATTAGTTTTGAGGGACACCCTATCCGCATGAAAGATGAAAGGCTCCACTGCCATAAGGGAATTCAGATACCCTTCTAGCAGAGGTGATTTGCTAAAAGGAAAGCAGTTTCCCAAGAAAGGAATTTTAAGTCTGCAGTAGCAGCTGGCTCGAAAGGAGGTAGAGAGTTTCTCCAAGGGAAAGTTAAAGGTCCCAGGCTGGGGTTGGAGCTCTCCTGGGTGGTCTCAAATTTTCTGCCCCTCTGAGGAACTGCTTGAGCAACGGATGAGAGAAGAGGGGCAGCTCTGTTACGAGCCGAAATGGCTGAGGCGTGGATTTTAATGGAAGAAGACAGGCCCTTCTGAAGCATCCAAGTATTGTAAAATCTGAGGTAAATTGCTGTGCTCATCCCTTGAGACGAGTTCCAGGCACAGAATCTTTTCCATTTTTCAGCATAAGATTTTCTAGTACTATGTCTCCTTGCCTCTAAAATGAGATCCAGAGGTTTGCTGAGGGGATGGTACAGGAGAGATTAGCCAGGCTGCAGGTTTCACTGTTAGAAGCTGAGGGTGCAAAATCGTGTTCTCCTGCTGAGACAGCAGGGAAGGAGTGAGGCAGGTGCCTGGAGATGACAGGGACACTGTGCAGGAGGGGGTACCAGTGTTGGTGCAGCCAGTCTGGAGCAATTAAAATCATCCTTTGTTTATCCAGTTTAATTTTTAGTACTTTGGAGAGTAGAGGCGGGGGGGGGGGCATAGACGGATAGTGTTTTCCAGCTGAAAGACGGAGCATCCACTTACCAGGCTCGTTTGTGGGGAGTCCTTGTGCAAAATTTGTCCAATTGGTGGTTCTGGGGAAGATGCAAACAGGTCTTTATCTGGGCTCCCCTATTTGTCAACATGTTGAAAATCCTTGGTTCCAGTTTCCACTAGTGTGGGTCCATGATGTTTCTGCTTAGCCAGTCTGTCCGTGTATTTAAATTTCCTGGCAGGAATTGAGCTTGTAGGTGCACTTGGTAGCTCAAGGCTGTGTTCCCCAATGCCATGGCTAGTCTGCAGAGGGGGTAAGAATGTGTACCCCCCCCCCACACTTGTTTATGTACCACATAACAGTGGTGTTAGTCTTTACCATTAGTTATCCTGGAAGAATGTGGTCCTTGAAGGCTGTCAGAGCATTCTGTACAGCTAACTTTTGATTGATATGTAGTGCATTTGACTTGGGTTCCATTTGCCCTGAATGCACTTCCCTGCCAGATGAGCCCCCCATGCATAGTCTGATGAATCAGTTAGGGTTTGGGTGGCAGGGGGTGGTGTGAAAGTTAAGTCCCTTGTTTTGGTGGCAAGCCTCCACCACCAAAGGAACTCTAGGCATAGGCAAGGTAGGATGGGAATCCCTGTTTCTAGGTCTTGAGAATGTTGACACCGTAGGCTTTTAGATACCACTGTAGTTTCCTCATATGCAGTCTTGCATATGGAATTAGAATGCAGGAGGCCATGAACCCCAAGGCTTGCAAATAGGGTTTTTGTGGCCACTTGTTTGAAGTAGGTTGTCAAATTAATTTGCTTTTCTGGTGTGAGGTTAAGTCATCTGGGAAGTTTTATTCAAGCTTGCTCCCAGGAATATAATTTGACAGGGTACCAGGTGTGATTTTTCATTTATCGTGTACCCCAGACAAGTTAGAACCCTTTTTACAAAGGCCAGATTCAAAAGTATGTCCTGGCTTTCTGCCTGATTAGACAATCGTCCAGGTATGGGTATATTTGAATATTTCTTTGCCTGTAAAATGCAATAACTGGAGCTAGGCATTTTGTGAATACCCTGGGTGCAGTAGATAAGCCAAAGGGCAGTGCAAAGAACTGATGGTGTGTGTAGCCTGCATTGAAGCGTAGGCATCTTCTGCAAGATTCCCCTGATTGGGATGTGCGGGTATGCTTCTTTAAAATCTAGAGAGCCAGAGCGCGTGAGCCAGAGCGAACTTGTTTTTGGGCCTCTGCCCACTGATTTGGGGGTAGGTCCGGCCACCCACTTGGTGTTGGCAACATGTGGAAGTGAAATCTGTATCCCTGGGACACTATTTAAAACCCATTTTTCCTGGGTAATGAGTTACAAATTCTTTGCGTGAAGAGCAACCTTTTCCCCCCAAAGGGGCAGTCAGTTGATAAGTGCTTGGAAATTTTAAAAGGAAGTCATTGAGAGAGTTTGCCACGGGGGAAGTCTTATTCCCAGATTTTGAAGTGGAGGCCCCCACTGCTTAGTCAGAGAGTCCCCTGGGATAGAAACCTGGGTTTTTTGCTGTCTGGGTTTGGCTTGAGAAGACCTGGAAAGGACCAGTTCTTGAGAGCCAGTGCCTACTAAATCTAGGAGGCTGAACTTGCAGAAATTTAACAGTTTGCATAGATTTAGCTTCATCTTCCATCTTAAGGACTTAATCAGCCTGGTTGCCAAACAGGCGGTCCTTATTTAAAGGAGCATCCAACAATTTAGCTTTAACATGACCAGGCAAAGATTGCTCCTTAAGCCAAGCATGTCTGAGCAGACCCAGTAACAGCAGCCTCGCAAGAGGCCTCTAATGAATCAAAACCACACTGCAAAGTAAGTTTTCCAACTTGTTCAGCAGACTGCATTAAATCCTGTAATTCTTTATTTTCCACAGTCAGGAATTATTTTCTGTTTAAGCAGTCCAATAACATGTTGCGGATACTTTAACATATGAAACTGGCAGTTTAAAGCCCTAATGGCCAAGGTTGCAGAAGTGTAAACCTTCTTACTCCATCTATCCAGCGCCCTGAAGTCTCCATCAGAAGGGATAGGATTTTTAGCAGAAGCCTTAATGCCCTAGGGCTCCTGTGAAATAGTCTCTGGATCTGCAATAGGATTTTTTGGGATTCTGGGACCCTGTAGTATCCGTTGGGTTTGCTGGAAGCAGGAGGCAGGGAATCAGGGGCCAAACTAGATTCTGAAAAAGCATCAAAAGGTCTAGTACAGGAGGAATAGCTAAAGGCCTACACTGAGGTAGGTGAAGGAAATCCCCATGCCTCTTTTTTGAATCAGATGGCTTTCCCAGTGGAAATGCTCCGAGTATGTAAGGTTTCCCCAAAAGAAAAATCCTCAGGAGGGGAAAGCAGAGGGAATAGAATCCCCTGCATCAGAATCTTCATAAGTAGGTAAGGGCAAATCCAGATCAGAAGAATCTGGAAACAGAATCCTGATCAGAAGATTCATAATCAACTTCAGTCCTAGGCCTCTTAGAAGGGGGGGGGGTTGGCTACCCCCGATTAGAGTTATTAGATCTTCAGCCATTCTTATGTTTTTTAGGCATAGAGGCCTGAGCATGTGGCTTGGGTGGTTTTTTTAGACATGGATTGAGATTTAGGCTTAAAAGTGTATGTATTTAATATGCAAGTCCATAGGCCTGAATACACACTCAAAGCCTGTGCCTGCACAGCGGCTCCAGACCCATCCAAGGTAGAGACATTTGCGGGTTCCATAGCATCGCGCAGCATTCCGGACTCAGAATGGGCCTGCAAATCAGAAGTGGTGGGCATCAGGGGCTGCAAAAGCACCTCACAAGTACTGGCGAATGGCTTAGAGTTGTCTGCAGTTTTGGACCTCGGCAGCCTCTGTCTTTATCTTTGTGTTTTTTCAGAATCCCAATAGTCAGATGGCTTACAGATTTCTGGACAATTGAACTGAGAACAGTAATATTTAGAAGCGAAAACACACAGATGGCTAGTGCGCTGATTAAGCACAAAACCGACAGAAAGGTATGCAGTGGTCAGGGCCTAGGCAAGGAATACAGTGACAATGAAAATCTTCATGGAGGTATTTACTTTCCGCAGAGCTACTTACTTTCCACAAGTAATGCAATTAACTTTTACTGACATCAGTAATGAGCAAGAAAAATTTTTCCAAACGGGGTACTTGGCTTTAGTTGAAGACTTCTGTTCCAAAACAGAAATTTCAGGAGTCTGCCAACCGGCACTTGCCAACTGCTTCTGCACAGCAAGAAAGACTGGTGCAATGGTGTTGGCTGCATGTTTTATACCCATTAAGACCTCGCGTCATGGAAGGGACAGCAACCGAAGCAGGACCCAGGACTTTGTTAATCAGGCCGACAGAGCTACCTGCAAGCAGATAACCCAAATGTAATGACTGAAACCGTGAAACCCCAAGAACATCTGATAGTGCATGTAGCCTGCTTTGAAGTGTAGGCATCTTCTGCAAGATTCCCCGATTGGAATGTGTAGGTATGCTGCCAACCAGGCATCTTTGCTTAGCATAGGTAGTAATTGAAGTCAACATCTTGAATTTTGGAATCATTAAAAAGGTGTTTATTGTAGGCAGGTCCAGGATAGTATGCCATGAATTGTCTTTTCTGGGTACTAGGAAAAATCTTGAGTAGAAACTTTGTCCCTTTTTCTCTTCTGGTACCAACTGAACAGCCCCTATGATTAGAGAGAGTACCTGCTTTTGGGCCACTGCTTTGGAGGTGGATAAGGCCAACTACTTGGAGTTGGTGACGTGTGGAAGTGAAATCTGTATCCTTGGGACACTATTTAAAACCCATTTGTCCTGGGTAATGAGTCCCCAAGTTCTTTGCATGAAGTGCAATCCCCCCCCCCCCCCCAAAGAGGGAGTCAGTTGAGAAGTGCTTGGAAGTTTCAAAAAGAAGTCATTGTGACAGTTTACCATAGGGGGAGTTTTATTACTCCCAAATTTGGAAGTGGAGGCCCCCCCACTGCTTAGTCCAGTGCATCCCCTGGGACTGGGTTTGGACTGAGGTCTAGAAGAGGCAGGAAAGGACCAATTCTTAGGCCAATGCCTACTAAATCTTGGAGGCTGTATTACATTTTTTTTTTTTTTTTTTTTTTTTTTTTTTTTTAAGAACTTCTGCTTTGTTGCCAAACAGGTGGCCCCGATTTAAGGGAGCATTCAGTAATTTCACTTTTAACATGATCTGGCAAGGATTGCTCCTTAAGCCAAGCATGCCTTCTAAGTACAGACCCAGTTACCGCAGCCCTGCAAGATGCCTCTAGTGAAGTACAATTATGTACCTACCATAACTGTAGATGTTAGAGTGTATTCACTTTTGCAGTCAATACAATTGGGTTATCCTGCTGACAGGCTACCCGCAGTCGGCCCGAATTCCAAAGTCTAGGTCCGGTGTCTGTTGCTGTCGCCTCCTCCCCGATGTCACTGCACCAGGGGTATAAAAGATGCAGCAGACTCCATTTTCTTCAGTTTTTCTGGCCCCAGATGTCAGGTGCTCTCAAAAGGCTAGGCTAAAAATACATGTCAAAAAAGCATGCATGCACCAAGTAACAAGTTTCCTTCATCTACAAGCAAAGATGAGGGGGATGGTGGGTGTGTAACCTGGACTGCACCAGTGATTACACTAACATCTACATTTATGGTAGGTACACAACTGTACTATGTTCATTGTGTTTCACTGTTGCAGGTTGAATCCCAAAGCTAAGGTTGGGAGGCTGGAACTAAATAGAATTAGGAGCGGCTACGAGGTCCTGCAGTACTGCAGTGGCAAAGCCTGCCCTGGATTTGGAGTAGAGTGGTAAGTGGTAGTGCTTTGTAAACAAGTGTGCACTTAACTCCAGGTTGTAGCCTCTAAAATGGTCTTTGGTTGGTACTCCTCTGAGGAAAGCTGTTGAAGTGGCTGCTGCTCTGGCTGAATGTGGCCTAATGCCCTTAGGCACTTATTTGCCATGTTGAGAATAGCATAAACGAACGCAGTGACCTATCCACTTTGAAATAGTCTGGTTTGAGATGGCCTTTCCTTGTGACCCTGCAGCATAAGCTACCAGTAATTGCTCAGCCTTTCTGAAAGCTTTGGTTCTGTCCAAGTAGAAGCGCAGCCGTTTATGTCCAAAGAATGCAGAAGTTTCTCACCCTTATTCTCTGGGTTTGGATAAAAGGTAGGCAAATGAATAGTTTGGTTGAGGAACACATTGGACACTACCTTAGGCATAAATGGGGGCGTTTGTCCTTAGAAAAACCCTATCTGGATGGAAAATGATAAAAGGTTCCACAGCCGCGAGTGCCTGTAGCTCTGAAACTAGTCTTGCAGAGGTTATTGCTAGGAGCAGAAACGTTTTCCATGACAAAAATTTTATATCAGCTGTAGCAGCTGGCTCAAAAGGAGGCAGATTGAGTTTTTCCAAGACATAATTGAGGTCCCATGCAGGTATTAGTGATCTCCTTGGAGGCCGCAAGTTTTTTGCTCCTCTAAGGTACTGCCTTAATAAAGGATGAGAAAAAATAGGTGGCTCTGTATTGTAATGAGCTGAAATGGCAGAGGCATGAATCTTAATTGATTAAAAGGATAGGCCTTTGTCCAGCATCTCAGTTAAGTATTGCAAAATCTGAGAGATATTTGGATCATGTCAATTCCTTGTGCCTGGTTCCAAGCACAGAATCTCTTCCATTTTTCTGCATAAGATTTTCTGGTACTGGGCCTCCTGGCCTCCAAGATTACATCCATCACAGCTTTAAAGAGGTGCATTTTGAAAAGCTACATTATCCACCATGCTGCCAGATTTAAGGTCCTGTGTTGGCTGTGCATGACCGGATTATTTTGTTGGGTCAGTAAGTGAGGAATTTGAGGTAGTGTCCATGGTGGGCATAAAGTCAAGTTCGTTAGGATTTGGTACCAGTGCTGGCGGGGCCAGTCTGGGGCAATCAGTATAATTTTTGGCTTCTCCTGTCTGGACCTATAGGAGCACCTTGGGGAGGAGAGGCAGTGGGGGAAAGTCATATACTGTTAAGTTTTTCCAGCTGAAAGATGGAGCATCCACTTTCTATGCTTGCTTGTGATAAGTCCGTGTGCAGAATCTCTAGTTGGCAGTTGGAGAGGCAAATAGATGTCCGGGCATCCCCAATTCCTTGTTTTTTGGCAGGCCTGGCATACAGTTTGCCCTTGGCAGGGTGTGAAAACAGAACCTGTAACCTTGTGACACTATGTTCAAGACCCATTTGTCCTGGGTGATTAGGGAGAAAACTAGCACTTTTTTCTCAACTGGCACCTAAAGGAGCTGCCAGAAGACAAGTGCTTGGCACTGGCGGGGGGAGTCATTGGGACTGCTTTCTGTATGGCTGTGACTGGTCTTCTCTGCTTTTGGAGGTAGAAGCACCCCATTGTTTAGACCTGTATGAGCCTTGGGGCTAGGATCTGCCTCAGGCATCTGTATCTGCCTCTGTGGCCTGTGACACTGGAAAGGACCAATTCTTTGTAGGCCAGTGTCTGCTAAATCTTGGAGGCTGTACCTCTAAGAAATCCTTTACTATTTGCATAGATTTAGCAATGTCCATTTTCTTCAACACCTCTTCTGCTTTAACACCAAACAAGGTATCATGCTGTAAAGAAGCATCTAATAGCTTTGCTTTAACAAAGCAGATTCTGTTCCTTTAACCAAGCATGCCTCCTAATGACAGAACCCGCAACACCGGCTCTGCAGGAGGCCTCCAAAGAATCAAAACCACACTGTAAAGTATGCTTTCCAACTTGTTCAGCTGCATGCAATAAATCCCGCATTTATTTTCTGCACATTCAGAATTGGTCAACATTTTTTGGTTAAACAGTGGCAATGTATTGCTGATATTTAAGCATATGAAACTAACAATTTAAAGCCCTTATAGCCAAGGTAGCAGAAGTGTAAATCTTTTTTCCCCACATCTGTCCAGTGCCCTGGAATCTGTCAGAGGGTGTAGGGTTTTTTGCAGTGGAAGCCTTGACCCCCTTGGAACCCTGAGAGTTTCTGGGTCAGCAGCAGAGTTTTTAAAAAGAAATTTGTGGAGTCTGGAACCCTGTAGTATCTAGCTTAACAGGAGCTGGAGGTAAGGAGTTAGACTGGACTCTTGAAAATACATCTACAATATCTAGCACAGGTGGAATAGCAAGGGGCCTGTGTTGAGGCAGTAAAGTAACGTCTTGAGCCTTTTATTAGATTCTGAATAATCCTGGCTCTCCCAGTGGAAATGCTCCCTCATGGCACGCAGCGTTTCCCCAAAAGAATAATCCTCAGGAGAAGCTGAGGGGATAGATTCTTCAGCATCAGAATCCTCATAAGGAGGAAGAGTATTCCTGATCAGAAGAGGAATCAGATAGAATATGAATAGTCATATCTGGTTTCCATTTCATTGCTTGCCTAGGCCTCTTGTCAGGAGGGGGACAAGAACCCCTGATCAAAGTAAATCAGGTCTTCGGCCATTTTGAAGATCTGTTTTTTAGGCATGGAGGCCTGTCCATGGGGCTGTTGTACTCGTTTCTGTCTTTAAAACGGCTTTAGTCTGCATTTGAAACAGAAGTAGTTTTAACATACAATTGTGTTGGCCTGAAAACGCCCTCAGAAGCCAATGCCTGCTTAGCAGCTCCGGACCTATCTGAGGGATTGGTTTCCAAAGGTGTAGAGTTTCTGTAGGCCTGGGTGACTCCACGTGGGAGTCTGTATCTGCCTACAGCTCTAAAGTAGCTGTCGTCAGGGGCTGCAAAAGCAGCTCACCGAGAACCGGCGACTGGCCTAGAAGCCTCATCTGTTTTGGACCTCTGATGCTAGCCCTTTTCTTTGCGTTTCTTGTAAACTCAGGTAGTCTGCTGTTCCGACGGCATTACATAATTAAATAATCTGCCAAAGTAATGAAATGAGCGTTGGTATGATTTTTCAAGTGCATTGGTTAAATCTAGCACAAAACAGACAACTGGCAACGTCGTGGTCAGGGCCTAGGCAAGGAATGCAGTAAGAATGAAAATCCAAGGTATTTGCTTCCCACAAGAATTACAATTAACTTTTTCTGACATCGGTCTGGAGCAAAAAAAAAAATTTCCCCAACGGGGTACTAAGCTTTTAATAAAGACTTAGTATCTGAATTGCGAACTTTCAGAATCTCAGGAGTCGGACGACCGGCACTCGCAAACTGCTTTTACTTCGGGCACCGCGAGGCAAGAAAGACTGAAGAAAATGGTGTCTGCTGCATCTTATACCCTTGGCCCACTGACATCAGGGAGGAGGCGACGTCAACCAATGCCGGACCTAGACTTTGGAATTTAGGCCGACTGCGGGTAGCATGCCAGCAGGATAACCCAACTGTAATAACTGCAACAGTGAAACATGAACATCCACGTACATTTACCAACTTGTTCAGCAGAATGCATAAAATCCTGTAAGTCCTCATTTCAGCACAATCGGGAATCAATATAATTTTCTGTTTAAGCAATCCAATAATATGCAGCGGATACTTAAACATATGAAACTGGCAGTTCAAGGCACTAATGGCCAAAGTTGCAGAAGTGTATACCTTCTTACCCATCTATCCAGCGCCCTGGAGTCTATCAACAGGGGGTTGGATTTTTGGCAGTAGTAGCTTTAATGCCCTTGGATCCCTGTGAAATGGTTTCAGGATCTGCAGTAGGATTTTTTGAAGAGGAACTGGAGAGTCAGGAACCCTGTAATATCAATCAGGTTTTCTGGAAGCAGGAGGTAGAGAGTCAGGGGCCATACTTGATTCCGAAAAGGCATCAATGTCCAGTACAGGAGGTATAGTTAAAGGCCTGTGCTGGGGCAGGAGTAAGAAATCCCCAAGCCTCTTTAGATTCAGAGAAATCCTGACTTTCACAACAAAAAAGCTCCGAGAATATGCAAGGTCTCGCCAAAAGAGAAATCTTGGGGGGGTGCAGAGGCAAGAGTCCTCAGCATCAGAATTTACATAGATAGATAAGGGTAAATCCTGGTCAGAGGAAACAAATTTCAGAATCCTGGTCAGAAGTATCATATGCAAAGTCAGTCCTAGGTCTCAGAGGGTAAGGTTGGCTTCCCCTGATTAAAGTAATAAGGTATTCCGTCATTCTTATTTGTTCTTTAGGCATAGAGGCCTGGCCATGTGGTCTGGGCATCAGTTTTCTAGGCATGGTTAGAGTTTTAGGCCTTTAAGATGGCACCAGTTTAATATGCAAATCAGTAGGCCTGAATACACTCTCAGAAGCCGGTGCCTGCACAGCAGCTCCAGACCCATCCAAGGTACAGACATCCACAGGTTCCACAGTTGAAGCATTTTGTGGCATACTGGACTCCGAATGGGTCTCAGTAGAGGCCTGCAAATCTGAAGTAGCAGTTTTCAGGGGCTGCAAAAGCAGCCCACCGAGTACCAGTGAAATGGGCGGCCTGTCTATCTTTGCATTTTTTGGGAAAGTCAGTAGTCAGATGGCTTACCGAAGACATATCAGGATAACGGAACCGAGCACCAAAAAATTTACAACTGCAAATATACAGACAACAGATGGGTCGTAGTTTAAGGCACTAAAAACAGCGAGGTACGTCGCTGTCGGGGCCCAGGCAAGGAATACAGTTTGAATGAAAATCTTAATGAGGTATTTGCTTTACACAAGAAATGCAATTTACTTTTACTGACATCGGTTTTGAGCAAGAAAAGGTTTCCCCAATGGGGTACTTAACTTAGTTGAAGACTTTGGTTCTGAAACTAAAATTAAAATTTCAGGAGTCAGCCAACCGGCACATACGAACAGCTTCTGCTTCGGGCACTGCACGGCAAGAAAGACTGATGTAATGATGTTGGCTGCCGTTTTATACCCCTGACGACCTGATGTCACAGAAGAGTACGCAACAGACATAGGACCCAAGACTTTTGTTAATCAGGCTGATGGGAGGGCTACTGTAAGCAAATAACCCAAATGTAAGGACTGCAACAGTGAAACACGAAGAACATCTGATAAAGTACACGGAGCCTGCCCTGAAGCATAGGTATTTCGTGCAAGATTTCCTTATTGGAATGAGCAGGTACGCTTCCTTTAAGTCTAAGGTTGCCAACCAGGCATCTTTGTCTAGCATAGGAAACAGATGTTCAAGTGTTAGCATTTTGAAATTACCAAAAAGGTGTTTAGAATAGAAAGGTCCTGTCTTTTCTGGGTGCCAGGAAAAGTCAAATAAAAACCTTATCCCCCTTCTGCTGGGACAACTTGAGCCTGCTGTTGGGCCTCTGCCCACTGAATTGGGGGTAGGTCTGGCCAACCATTGGGGTTGGTAGGGTGTGGAAGTGGAATTTGTATTCTTGAGAAACTATATTCAAAACCCATTTGTACTGGATAACGTGTTCCCAGTTTTTTGCATGCAGGGTGAGCTTTCCTCCTAAGGGAACAGGCAGTAGAGCAGGGCTTGGAAGGGTTAAGGTTAAGTCATTGCACCATTTTTCCATAGGGGGGGTGCCTTACTACTCCCTGCTTTGGAATTGGGAGCCTCCAACTGCTTAGCCCTGTGCGTAGCCCGAGACTAACCTAGGTGGCCTGCTGTTCCTGGGTTTGGACTGAAGGCCAGGAAGAGACTGGAAAGGACCAACTCTTTGAAGGCCAATGCCTACTAAATCTGGGAGGCTGTACTTGCAGGAGAACAGTTTGCATAAATTTAGCTTTTCCCTCCATCTTTTTGAGGACTTCTGCTTGGTTGCCACACAGGCAGTCTTGGTTTAAGGGAGCATCCATTAATTTAGCTAACATGATCTGGCAAGTTTTGCTCCTTAAGCCAAACATGCCTTCCAAGTACAGACCCAGTGACAGCAGCCCTGCAAGATGCTTCTAAAGAGCCAAAAACACATTGCAATGTTTACAAACTTGTATTACAGAAGACATTAAATCCTGCAGTTCTGTGTTCAGTACAGTCAGGAATCACTTTCTGTTTTAGTTCTATAACATGCTGCTGTTACTTTAACATATGAAAGTGGCAAATTAAAGCCTTAAGGGCCAAAGTAGCAGAAGTGTACACCTTCTTACCCAATCTGTCCAAGGCTCTAGAATCTTTTATCAGAAGGTGTAGGATTTTTGGCAGCAATAGCCTTAATGCCCTTAGGTCCTTGGGAAATGTCTCTGGACCCACAGCAGGATTCTTGAAGAGGAACTTGAGAGCCTGGCACTTATACCAGTCAGGATTTCTGGGAGATTGAGGTGGTGTCTGGGGAAAGGCTGGTTTCCAAGAAAGCATCTAAAATGTCCAGAACAGGAGGGATAGCTAAAGGTCTGTGTTTAAGAATTCCCTAAGCCTCTTTTTGGAGTCAGTAATCCTGGCCTTCCGCGCAGAAATACTCCAAGTGTGCAAGGTTTCACCAAAAGAAAAAATCTTCTGGAGGGGAAGCAGAGGGAATGGAATCCTCTGCATCAGAATCCTCATAGGTAGACAAGGGCAAATCCTGGTAATCAGAAGAAACAAATATCAGATTCCTGATCAGAAGAATCAGAAGGAAAATCAGTTCTAGATCTCAGAGGGGGAAGGCTGGCTTCCCCCAATTTAGGTAATACGGTCTTCAGCCATTCCAAGCATTTATTTTAGGCCTATGGGCCTGACCATACAGTTTGGATGTCTGTTTTCTAGGCGTGGTGAGTTCTAGGCCTGGAAGATGGAGTCTGTTTAAAATGAAAGTCTGTGGGCCTGAACACACTCAGAAGCAGGTGCCTGCACAGCAGCTCTGGACCCATCCAAGGTAGAGACATCTGCAGGTTCCATAATAGAAGCATCTCACGGCATACCAGACTCCAAATGGGTCTCAGTAGAGGCCTGTGAATCTGAAGTAGCAGGCATCAGGGGCTGCAAAAGCACATCATTGAGTACCGGCAGACTGGTGACTAGCTTAACGGAAGCATCATCAGCAGTTTTGGACCTATGCAGTCTGTCTTTACCGATCTTCCAAGAAAAAGTAAGGATAGTCTGATGGCTTACCAAAACCATTTCAGAGTACAGAGTGCCAAAATAATTTGCTGCAAATACAGCCAGATGACAAATAGTTCGGG
Source organism: Protopterus annectens (assembly GCF_019279795.1). Taxonomy (NCBI): domain Eukaryota; kingdom Metazoa; phylum Chordata; order Ceratodontiformes; family Protopteridae; genus Protopterus; species Protopterus annectens. Next base: position 844,771,962 of record NC_056741.1, on the reverse strand, counting down.
GGTTGAACAAGGCACAAAACCGACCACAAGGGATGTCGTGGTCTGGGCCTAAGCAAGGAATGCAGTACGAATGAAAATCTTTGAGGCATTTGCTTTCCACAGCAAAGACAATATGACATCTGTTGGAGCAAGAAAAAAGATCCATA